>NW_021703781.1:70394593-70588849 GCF_005190385.1 Monodon monoceros
CCGACCCCCCCCGTCGCCGGCCCACACGCCACACACACACAGGGGGGGGGGGGGGGGGGGGGGGGCGGGAAACCCAGAGCTTGTTTATCCTCTCCCCACGATGGAAAAGCACCACGACGCCGCCTCTTACCCGGCCAAGTGTGGGCGGGGCAAGATGGTGGGAGGTGGCCATGGAATCCACCCCACCCACCATGGGGGTGTCACCGTGCACTGGGAGCAGGCAGAGGGCAGAGGAGGCTGTGACATGTGGTCATCTCTCCCCGAGCCTTGAGAATGTGAAAGGGATGCAGGTGACTCAGATCTGGAGCGGGGGCTACCTGCACCTGCATCGTTTCCCACAAAGATGCATGGAAATCTTCCTAGAGAACGTCTCAGGTGGACATTCAGCCACCCCAGGCTAGTGCCCCAGTCCTTTAACACAGGCTCCCGGAACTGATTCTCTGCCACTCTGGGTGAGAAATGCCATCTGACGCAGAGCTACAGCTCCTTGACCCGTGACCTCGGTGTCCCCCCTGCCTTTCAGACTCAGTCACCAGTGGCTTTCAGGTAAGCGCCGGCCACCACGGGGAGACAGCATGCATTGTTCTGAATTACAGAATGCTCTGGTGCTCCCACTTCTGAGCACCCGTCCTTTAAAATGACCCTGATCACAAGAAATCATACGGAAGAAACTTTGCGCTTTGCCAAAGAAGAAAAGGTTTAATCTCAGTTGACGAAATAAAACAGCTTGCTGACTCATGAATGCCGCCAGCTACATTTAGTAGCAGCGCGTTTTGGCGTCATGCCTCGCCTGTCGGAAGGGAAGGGAGGGGACGCTGAGCTGAAAGGTGAGACGTGTCCTGTGAAGGACTTGAGGACTAGGTCCCCAAGCCCCTCACTCTGGCCTCTGACGCCCCGACCGGGCTCGTTCCTGTCGCTGGCATTTGTCCCATTCAGTAACGAAATGTCTCACTGCCCTCCGGCCTCGTTTGCCTACCAGACCCTGCCTCTCCTCAACCTTGAGGGGCCCTAGGACGAGTCACATCTGTCCCCTCCTGTCTGCCTCAGAGCCCCCTCACCCAGGCCCTGCCCGCATACCTGGCCTAGCCCAGTAGCTCTTCTCTAATTGATCGCTGAGATTAACTCCTATGTGAGTGACACTTGCCACCCCAACTCACACCCCACCCTGGAACTCAAGGGGCCCAACACCGTCACTGCCACTCCCCTGTCTCACAATGTGCCAGGGACAGGGCCAAGCCCTTTAGATAAATCCCCTAATTTATCCTCAACGCCACTTAATGAAGCAGATACTACTATTATTCCCATTTTCCAGATGACAAAATAGAGGCTCAGAGGGGTTGAGTCACAAGTACAAGGCCACACGCCTAGTAAAGGTCCAAGCACCACCACACGGGATGCCCCATAGCCTCCGAAACCCCCTATTCTCTCCAGCACTTTCTCTGAGCCAGTTGAGCAGCACCTGCCCTAGGTTTCTCCTGTTCTGATGGTCTGGAAGGGTCTCCTCCTTCCTTTTTGCCTTGTCCCATCACAGTCCCTTTAGGGCCCACCACCCTTGGCTGGGCATATGTTATGGACTGAATTATGAGCCCCCACCCCACCCAAATTCACATGTCAAAGCCCTAACCCTCAATGTGACTGTGTTTGGACACAGGGTCTTTCAGGAGATAATTAAAGTTAAATGAGATCACGTGGGTGGGGCCCTAATCTAATAGGACTAGTGTCCTTATAAGAAGAGGAAGAGACACCACTGCTCTCTCTACCCACTTTCCTCTCCATCCCTCCACAACTCTCCTCTCCTCCCCTTCTCTCTCCTTCCCTCCCTCCCTCTCTGCAAACCTACAGAGGAAGTCCACATAAGGACACAGCAAGAAGGTGGCTGCCTACAAGCCAGGAAGAGAGGCCTCACCAGAAGGTGAGGATGGGCAACTTTTCCTGGGGTCTCACAGACTGTCCGCACCTCAATCTCAGACTTCCAGCTTCCAGAAAAACTGAGAAAATAAAACTCTGATGTTGAAGTCCCCCAGTCTGTGGTGTCCTGTTGTGGCAGCCGGAGCTGACTAACACAGCATACAAACCAGGGAACCCGAGGACATCTTGCTCCTCCACTTATTGCCGCCCACTCCACCCGGGCAGCACAGCATGGAGTGCAAATCAATGAGGAATAAACGTGAGTATTTGTGGACAGTGCAGCCCTGCAAATCTGAAGACTGGAAGCTTCTTGGAAGAGGTGGCCCTTTAAAGAAAAAAGGCAGACAAAAGGAAATATGCCAAGCACGCACTTTTAGGCGAAGCTGTCCCTTTGTTCCACGCAGTGTCTGGGCTCTGGACTCAGAAACACCTGTGTCTGATTCCCTAGCCTCCTTGTGCCTCAGTTTCCTCATCTGTAAAATGGGGACACCAATGTTGACCACACTGACTTGTGAGGTGAAGGTTATTAGGAATAATATATGTGAAAATAAAAAGGTATTAAATTATACGTATACGCAGTTATCACTCTCCACACCCTATTCCCCCAAAGAATTCTCTCTTCACCAGCTTGGTTCATGGGCTTTTTGTGATGCCGAAACAGCACACTATATTGAGGACACCACGGCAGAAAGGGAATCTGCATGTATTTAAGTGGGAGGGCGGAGGGGAAAGCAGCAGTGTGCAGGTTCTCAGGGAGGAGGCTCTGGTGTGGAGAATGGAGTGTGAGGCCGAGTTCTGGGGACAGAACCACATGAAAGGCACTGGAGAGAAGTGTGGAGAAAAGTGTTTCTAAAGTAATCCACTCTCCGTGCGGAGAAGCTTCTTTCCTGCCTTTGATATTCCTCAAGAGACGAGTCAGCAAGTGAACCACCTCTAATCACCTCCGAGGGGCCACACAATATTCTCTGAAAGCAGCTCCCCATGGAGACTGGGCCACGCGGGGCCCAGGAACAACCAGGTCGCGTAGGAGGCACCTCCAGCTTGTTGTCTGACAGAGTGAGCGCTAAATAAGTGATCTTTCTTTGGGCTATTATTATTAATTAAAATAACCTACTCAGACTCTTTGATCTCAGGAAGGAAATCCTCAAACATAAGACTCCAAGCGCTGGGCCTCTAATCTCCTTCCCCACACAGAGACCCAGCTCAGCCTGTGCCTGACCCCTCGCCATGAGCTTCCAGGTTCCTATTAAGAAAGGTGCCTCCTGGCCAGGCCAGAGCCCCCCGTGAACGAACCGCCCTGGGCAGCAGGGGAAGGTTCCAGAATGCTGATGGATGGCTGGACCCCACTCTCGTCTGTCAGGAGTCCAGGTGCAGCCTCAAGCCACACGATTCATCCTGGGAGACAGAAGTGACTTAGAGACATCACTGCCCTGCAACTTCTCCAAACAACCTGGAGCCCCAGGACCAGCTGGTGACACTGCACAGAAATGCCGCCTCTCTCCTCCATGGTGCTGCCTTGAGATTTCAGAAGAAAAACGTGGAACCAGGAATGCAGTGGGAGACGCTGTGGAGGTGACCTGTGCATCTGGGACTTTCTCTGTGCGTGTCTGTCCTGGGGTCTGTGAAGGCACGTCAGTATTCTGGGACCACCTCATTTATGTGAGTCTTTGAGATTTACTGGGTTTTGTTCTAGAGACTTTTATTGCTGCAACTTTTCCCTCCGAAAAGTACCCTAGCAGTTCCTGGGGCAGTGAGCAGACAAGGGAACTCCTGCTCTCCACCCCAGGCGTGAAGGGCGAGAGCATGCCTCCACACAGGCGGCCCCAGATACGCAAGGAGCCGCACCCAGTTCTCCGAGGTCAGGAACGGGTGACCCCCGTGGATAACAGGGCCTCGGCTTCACCAAACCATTAGCGCCCATCCCCAGGCAGGTTATTTCCGTTGGTGCTTCTTCTCTCTTGCCTCCCCTGAGCGCTAGGTCTGCTTGCAGCTCTGAGATCACTGAGTTCTCATGGCCGACTCCAGGAGGGAGGTTCTATTACTATCCCCACTTTACAGGTAGAGAAACTGAGGCCCAAGGAAGTAAAGCAATTCGCCCAAGGCCACAGAACTGTAAGAGCCCACCCTCTTAACCTCCACCCGAGACCACAGGAGACAGGAACACACCACCCTGGACACTAAGTACTGTGGCCTGCTGCCAGCGTGTGGTGACAATACGTGGGGACACTGCGCAGCACGCTGCCTGGGCCTCAGGAAGCACATGCCGGTTGGGATCCCCAGCCCCGGCTGCTCCGAGTCCCCGCAGTCAGCTTTCCCCTGGCTGCCCTCAGCTGCGCAGTCCCCGGGGACAGGGGGCTGTGTGGAAGGATCTGCTCTGTGGCTCCTCTGCGGGTCCCCCATAACCCCTCAACATCCACCCAGCTGAGTCTCTCATGCTGGCTCCAGTCCCCAGGAAGACCCAGAAAACCAAAAGCTCACACAGGAGCAGTGAGCGCCCCAGTACCTCTCCCAGGGACAGCTATAACGTGGAAGACCCATAACCCGCACCCGGCGTGCGCTCCAGGGTACAAAAAGCTAAGCAGTAACTTGCCCATCCCACTCAGCAGCTTACAAAGCTCCCGCAGCCCGGCTCACATAATCCTCAATAATCCTGTGCAGTGGTGGGGCATGTCAGATGACCCCTGTGTTAACGATGCAACAACAGAGGCTCTGAGGGTGCTTTGCCTGAGGTCCTAAGCTATAGTGGAGAGCTGACTCTGTGCCATCTGCTCTGCCCACAGATCGCCAGCTTTTCCCGTCACTCCTCACTGCCTTCCTCAATGTTCCCAAGGGTCTGGGCACTTGCCTTGAAAGGCTAATCCACAAACCAGGACCCCGGAGAGGGGAGCCATGTATGGCCACGCAGGTTATACACACTGCACAACCCCAGGGGCCGCCATTCACGTGGACTGTAATTTCTGGAGTTGTGCCCTGAGCCCAGACCTCACCCAGGCCTGGCCCAGCATCTCCCCCGGTTCCACGGAGCCTGATGCTACCCTTCCCCTGTCTTCAGGGCTCCTTCAGTTGGTCATGGCCACAGCAGCCTAGACAGACGGGCTCACTCAAGAGCCTGTCCCAACCTGTTCTTACACTAAGCCAGGTCCGGGTGGAGGCCAGGAGACACCCCACGGGGGCTGCTCTTGAAGACTGAGGAGTTCCAGAGCTTTCTAATGTTGGGTTGGTGGGAAATTCACAGCCACAGCTGCACATCGCCTGCCCACCCACTGGCTCTACCTTCCAATGGGCCCCACAGGGCCATTACTCAGCGTCCGCCACATAAACATCCGTGCTGAATAAATCCATCCTGAGTCCCCAGGAAGAGGACTTGAGTAGCGCATAGCACTGTCAGCAGCCAATGAAATCCCAACACCAGACTGGAACAAGGCTCGCACCAGTGATTTATCCCCACTCGGTTCATTCTCCAGCGCTGCTGATCCGACAAGAGGCTTGCAACTAGGGGGCTTGTTAGCAAGAGAGGTTGGGGGTGGGCGGGAGAACTAGCCTTGCAGGCCCACCATCTGGAAGAAGAGAAGTTCAGCTGGGAGCCACAGAACTGTCATATTCCTTGGCAGCCCCCAAAATGCCTGACCATCACTACTGAGGGCTAACTATGTGTCAGGTGCTTTCGGAAACTCTTTCCATGCATCACATCCTTCAGACCTCATGACAATGCAGGAGGTGGGTATTGTTATTGCGCCCATTTTAAAGATGGGAAATTGGAGGGAATTCCCTGGCGGTCCAGTGGTTAGGACTAGGCGCTCTCACTGCCAAGGGCCTGTGTTCAATCCCTGGTCGGGGAACTAAGATCCCACAAGCCTCACAGCACGGCCAAAAAAAAAAGATGGGAAATTGGAGCCAGAGGAAGGAAGGCTTGATAATCTTGCCCAAGATCACTGGCAAGCTGACTGCAGAGACCCAGCTCCTGAGCCCGGTGCTTTTGCTGCTCCCATCGCAGGTGTGCACCTGTCCCTCTGGTGCCCGCTCTGTGCCATCACCTGCTACTAGTTGCCAGGGATAAAGGTGAGCAGAATCCATCCCAGGCCTGCCCCTTGTAGAGACTGGTGGGTGAGACAGGCATGAATCAATCACACAGATGATGTAAGATGGTCCTGTGCTGTGTCCAAGGGCGGATGCAGGGCTAGCAAAGTGTGTTAAATGGGGAGCCCTCCTGGTCCGGGAGGTTCCGGGAAGGCTGCTCTGAGGAACTGATGAGAGTTGAGGGATATTAACTGCGGGGAGGACAGGAAGAGGAAGTTCAGACCACATGGCAGGAGGGCATCAGGAGTTCTAAAAAACCGGAAAAAGCCCAGTGTGCAAAACAGAAAGAACACTAACTGGAAGATTCCCTTTATGTAAAATTCTAGAAAATGCAAACTAATCTATAGTGACAGTTGTTGCCTGGGCTGGGAGGTGAGGCCAGGCAGAGAGATCGCCAAGGGCGACTGATCTGTTCATTATCCTAATAGTGGTGACAGTTGCACAGGAATATACATATGTCAAAGCTTGTCAAATTGCACACTTTACATACAGCCTATTGTATGTCCATTATACCCCAATAAAGCTGTTAAGAAATGAACACATGAAAGGCCAATGTGCCTGGAGCTCACGGAGGGGAGGGAGGGGGCAGGAGAGGAGGCTGGAGGCCCAGGAGGCGCCAGCTCAGCCAGGCTTCATAACACCGCTCAGGACTGGTCTGTGGGCAGTGTCATAGATTCCTGGGGCCGCCAAAACAAAGAACTGCACACTGGGTGGCTTAAGCAACAGAATGTATTAACTCATAGTTCTGAGGGCTAGAAGTCCGAGACCAAGATGTCAGGAGGTTTGGTTCCTTCTAGACAAATGTGAGACAGAATCTGCTCCAGGCCTCTCTCCTGACTGCTGGTGGCTTGCTGGCCATCTTTGGCGTTCCTTGGCTTGTATTTGTTTTTGTTTTTGTTTTTGCGGTACGCGGGCCTCTCACTGTTGTGGCCGCTCCCGTTGCGGAGCACAGGCTCCGGACGCGCAGGCTCAGTGGCCATGGCTCACGGGCCCAGCCGCTCCGCGGCATGTGGGATCTTTCTGGACCGGGGCACAAACCCGTGTCCCCTGCATCGGCAGGCGGACTCGCAACCGCTGCGCCACCAGGGAAGCCCTCCTTGGCTTGTAGAAGCATCATCCCAACCTCCGCCTTCATCTTCACATGGCCTTCTCCGTGTGTGTGTGTGCATGTGTGCGTGGGTCTTCTTCCAAATTTCCCCCTTTTATAAGGACCCCAGTCCCACTAGATAAGAGGCCCACCCAACCCCAGTATGACCTCATCTTAACTCACGACATCTGCATTGATCCTATTCCCAAATAAGGTCACGTTGTGAGACACTGGCAATTAGGACCTGAACGTCTAAATCTGTGGGGACCACAATTCAACCCATAACAGGTGGTTTGAGGAATAAAGAATAATTGAGTGAGATGAGGGCAAGAGAATGAGAAAAGGCGAGGAGGCCCAAGTCAGAATTCAGCTCTGTCACTTCCCCTGGGAGCCCGGGCGGTCACTGAACCTGTCAGAGCCCCTGTAAAACGGGGATTACGATCCATGCTTCACCTGCCGCCAAGATGTCCCAGGACTGAAGAAAAGGATCAGTGGAAGTATGCTTAGGGCAGCACTGTCTGCTCCTGTCGGACCGCTGGGGAAGCTTTCCATCCCGCCCAACAGCGTGTAATGTTGTTCCCCAGGCCAGCCCTATGTGCTTACTCGCCACCCCCAGGCACCAGGGATCCAGAGAGAAGGTCAGGTCCCTGCCCACACACTCTCAGTCAGCGAGGGAGACCTACCATGAATGAGCACTGCCACACCTGGGGCTGTGGGAGTGTAGAGACAGAGCGGCCACCTCTGCCTGGTGTAGTCAGGGAGGGATCCCAGGAAGAGGTGCCTCTCCAGCACAGGAAAACTGCCATGACTCAAGCCCCAAGCTTCAGAGTGGGGTGGAGTGGTGGGCAGAATGATGACTCTCACAAAGATGTCTACGCCCTAATCCCCAGAACCTGAGAATATGCTACCTTAAACGGCCACAGGATTTACAGAGGTGAATAAGGTTAAGGACCTTTAGATGGGAACATTGTCCAGATGGGCCCAATCTAATCACGAGTCCTTTAAAAAGTGGAAGAGGAGGCAGAGTGGGTCAGAGATGTGATAAAGGATGAAGTGGCAGAAGAGGTACCAAGTGTGTGTGAGAGAGAGAGAGAGAGAGATTCAACCCACTGGCTTTGCAGCTGGAGGAAGGGGTCACGAGCCACCTCTAGAAGCTGGAAAGGCAAAGGAACAGCTGCTCCCCTAGGGCCTCCAGAAGCAAAGCAGGCCTGCAGACACCTTGATTTCAGCCCAGTGAGACTCGTGTCAAACTTCTGACCTACAAAACTGTTACAAAACAAATCTGTGTTGTTTTAAACCACTAGTTTGTGGCGGTTTGTACAGCAGCACCAGAAAACTCATGCAAGTCGGGTTGTAATACGCTTTGGTCCCCGGGAGGGGACGGGCTCAGGCAGGGGTCTGAGGAAGTGAAATTTCTGTGAGGTTTACTGTCAGAGGCTCCGACCCTGGCTCCCACTGTCTAACCAGAGGACCTCAGAGAAGGTCAAAGGTCCTCGTTGTGTCTCCCCCAGTGAGTGAGGAGCCCATCACACCCGCACTGCAGGATCGCCAGAGCAATGAGCTCATGATGGCTGAGGACTTGGGTGCTCTGAGCTTCAGCTACTGGACTGCACTGTGATGTGAGCAGCGGGACCCTGGGTGACAGCAAAGCGGGCCGTCTGAGCCAAAAGGGACATGATGTCACTACCCAACTCCTGGCTTTGCAGATGAGAAAACTGAAAGAGAAAGGACACCTGTCCAGGGCCCCACCGGCAGTAGAGGCCGGAGCTGGGGAGAGAACCAAGGCTTCCTAACGTCCAGACCAAGAGAGAGGCAGGAGGTCGCCAGTGTGCAGTAACTGTCTGTAAGTGACCTCAGGGGTGGGCTGCAGAGCACAACCTCTACTGCTCCCTTGGTCTCTCTGAGCCTCACCATGAAATGGGCACAGAGTGTGGGAAGGCTGAGCGGCAGAAGGCATCAGGTACCTTTAGGTGTTGTACAGACAGCCTTGATCTAGGATTACAGCAGCACTGTGCACACGTTGCACGGTAGAGGGATTCTGACTTGGTGCCTGGGAAACTTCCCAGAGGTGGAGGCATTTAAAGAATAGGTCGTATTTGATAAAGGATCTGATTTGGGGACTTCCTTGGTGGCGCAGTGGTTAAGAGTCCACCTGCCAATGCAGGGGACACGGGTTCGAGCCCCGGCCCAGAAAGATCCCACGTGCCATGAAGCAACTAAGCCCGTGAGCCACAACTACTGAGACTGCGCTCTACAGCCTGCGAGCCACAACTACTGAGCTCACACGCCACAACCACTGAGCCTGTGCTCTAGAACCCGTGATCCACAACTACTGAGCCTGCACACTACAGCCCACGAGCCACAACTACTGAGCCCGTGTGCTGCAACTACTGAAGCCTGTGCGCCTAGAGCCTGTGCTCCACAACAAGAAAAGACACCGCAATGAGAAGTGCATGCACTGCAATGAAGAGTAGCCCCGCTCGCCGCAACTAGAGAAAGCCTGTGTACAGCAACAAAGATCCAACACAGCCAAAAATAAATAAAAATACTTTTTTTAAAAAAAGGATCCGATTTGATAACCCAACACTTCTTCATGGAACCCCTGACACTTTACCTCCGGAAGGGACCTCAGAGGGCATCTAGTAATCCCTTCAGAGGATAAGTGAGAGAACCAGGGCACAGAGAGGTGAGAGGACAACTGCTAAGAGGCCTTACCCACGCCCTCAGCCTCACAGCTCCACCCCCTGCAGATGGCTTGCCTCCTGCAGTGGCCTGGCACCATCAGGACAGTGCCAGTTCTTAAAGGGCCAGCTGCCCAGTGCTGCCATCCAATTCTCTAAACGTGCAAGAGCCTCACAAAAATGCCCACTGGCAACAGCAATGAAGCCAAGTGTCCAAACCCAGGAGAGGATTCATGATCTGAAATCTGCCATGCGAGTTTCATTCTTCTGATTTCAATCCCTTTCATTCTGTAAACATTTTCTGAGGCTTTTAGGAGCCAGGCATTGAGAACTGAGTCCAGAGGAGAGACACACCCAAGTCAATGAAAATACAAATGCCACAGAAGTGCTACAGGAATGCAGAAAAGGGAGCAATTAAGTGTGCCTGGGGACAAAGGAGCTGATAGCCAAGGTGGGTCATAAAGGATGCATAGGAGTTTGCCAGGCAAAAGAAAAACTCAGGAAGTTCATTCCAAGTGCAAGAAAAAGCACGAACAAAGAAGGGCAGCATGGAATGCTCATGCCCAGGTGGAGAATCATGGGGTGGGGGGGAGGCTGAGGAAGTAGGCAGAGAGAATAGCTGTGCTCGTTGCCATGGCAGCTCCAATTGTTTGCATCCAGCATCTGCCCTGATTGGTTAGTGCCTGTGCTTGTATCCTATCAGTTGTTACATAATTTGACTATCATGCCTGTTAGACAAGGGCTGGAGCAGCAAACTATCAGCAGAGGACTGATAGGATCAGAATCATTTTCAGAGAAAAATCCGGCTTTGAGCATAGGCAGAACGGATCCAATGTTGCGGAAGGATGCGGGTGAGAGGAAAGAGTCAGCCCTCGGCTCCTAGGACCGAACTGCTTTACGTCTACCCTGCACGCAGGAGAAGGCTGAGATGGCTGGAGAATCCACACAGCTATAATGTGAACCCAGCCCCACAATGCCCTCCTCCCCCGTTAGCACAGGAGCCACACAGACCGCAGTTCTCCCAAGGACCCCTGACCCCTCCGCTCACCGGTGAATGAGAATCTCAGAACTTGAACTCAGGAAGGTCCCTCAGAGACCAGCTAGGTCTCATCCTTGTTTTACAGATGAGTTACCAGAGATGAAATCAGAACTCATAGTGCATTTAATCATTCAACCAACATTGGAGTACCCCCTCTGTGCCAGGCTCTGCCCTAGGACTTAAAGACAGAGCAGAGAATAAAGTAGCCACAGCCTTGGCCCTTGTGGAGTTCATATACTAGCAGAGGAAAAAGAATATAAACAAAATAAGTCAAATTGTGGGAGGTTTTATGAAAGAAGTAAACAGAGTGATGTGATTCAGGGCTTTGCAAACTACAGTCCACGGGCCAAATCCTACCCTCCACCTCTTTGTAAGCCAGCAAGCTAAGAACGGTTTGGCATTTTTGAAGAGATGCAAAAAATGAAAAGAAAAAGAATATACAACAGAGACCAAATATCCCACAAGCCTAAGATGTTTGCTGTCTGGCCCTGTACAGGAAAAGTTTGCCGACTCCTGTAGAGAGTTAGTGGGAGGCGGGGGCCTCTCTTAACTAGCAGGGTCTGGGTTCCTTCCTTGTAATATGGCCTCTTTCTACTCCCCAGAGCTGCCTCCACCTTAGGCAGGATAAAACATTGAAATGGTTCGTCAAAAGTTCGCTGGGGCTGGCAACCTTCCTGCAGCCGAGAGTCCGAATTTCCAGACGCCTCCTTCCCCACCTGCTGTCTGGGGTCTTATTCAAGTAACCTGGTCCTCAACGTGGCCACAGCTGTGCCTACCCTCCTCCCCAGCTAGCAGACAGGAGCCACACAGACCACAGTTCTCCCAAGGACCCCCTAACCCCTCGGCTCACCTCCAACTCCTGACTGAACTACTCGGTCAAAAATAGAACGACATGGATCCCTCTTTCAAGACAACTCCCTGGAAATCCAACACCCAGGCACTCTGACTCCTTTTATTTCAGTTTACAGCTCAGAGTTCAACTTCACAAATCCTGGCATTTGGCAACAAAGGCAGAAATGTTTCTATCCAAACAAAATCAAATGCACAAGTCTAACTCTTGGGAAAGAAAGTCCATAGAACACATTCCAGCAGCAATCGTGAATGGAAACCCACACGAAGCCAGAAGTACGGCATAAATCCCCGAGCTCGCACTCAGCGGCATCTGTGGTACATTCCATCACGTTTCTGTGCAAAACAGGAACCAAGTTGTCTCTTAAAAAAAAAAAGTTTGGGGCTTCCCTGGTGGCACAGTGGTTAAGAATCCGCTTGCCAATGCAGGGGACACGGGTTCGAGCCCTGGTCCGGGAAGATCCCACATGCCATGGAGCAACTAAGCCCATGCGCCATAACTACTGAGCCTGCACTCTAGAGCCCACGAGCCACAACTACTGAGCCTACGTGCCACAACTACTGAAGTCCATGTGCCTAGAGCCCGAGCTCCGAAATGAGAGAAGCCACCGCAATGAGAAGCCCGCACACCGCAACGAAGAGTAGCCCCCACTCGCTGCAACTACAGAAAGCCATGCACAGCAAAGAAGAACCAAAGCAACGAAAAAAATTTTTTTTAAGTTTGTCCCATCAGTGTTCAACACAGAGCCTTTCCTCTCACACAGCCCATCACCCCAGAAGGTTCCAGGTCATTTTGTTCAGTGAAATCTGTGCCTCATGGAAAATAAATTACACCTGAACAGTTAACGTTGCAATAATTAAACTAGCCATTCCCTAAAGTTAAAATAACTCCCCTGTCCACACAAAGTGATACAGTAAATTCTTATTGTGGTGATGGTGAAAACTTCTGATGGAAGATGATAAATGAGACACATTCACCTGTGATTCCTCCCCCCCCCCACCCCATTAAAACTGTAGTAAAGAGAGTCTTTAAAGGAATAAGCACACAGGAACAAAAAGAATGAGAAACAGCAGGAACAAAATTTTGGAAGATGGGAAGCAGATGGATAAGCTGTAACTGAGAGAGAAGAACCGAGAGGGTCAAGTAGAGCACTGGACTCAGCCTGACTGACACGGAAGAACTCCACCCAGGCAGCAGCAGCCCCGGGCAGCAGGGGCAGTAGGGGTGGAAGTGGGGTTGAGAAGATGATTAGCTGAGCGTCTAGCTAAGAAGTAGACGCTGATCACCTCTCCCACTCCTCGTAGTTGACCCAATGCCCCGTCTGCCCCAGTGGAAGACTGGAAGCTGATTCTCTGGAGAGAGTAAAACAGGATCTCTACTCTGGGGGACACCAAGGACCTCTGGGGAGAGAGGACCCATGCCGAAAACAGGAAATTAAATCCGAGCTTACATATCAGACATCGAGATCCACCTTCTTCTTTCCCGACTCAGATCTCAGGATGCTGGCAAAAAAAGGGCAGGAGAATGGAAAGTTCTTCATGGGGGAGTCTGACCAACTCATGAGAAAAGAGCTCCGGGTGCTGACACGGTTGTTTTGTGTCCTCCAAGGACAAATGATAGACAGGCAAAAATGTTTTCCCTGCTTTTCTTTCAGGGATACTTAATTTAGAATTAACTTCTGTCAGAGAAAACACAACTTCCTGCACCTACTCTATACTATTTCCCACCGTTTCTGTTGTAGAGGGGAACATAGTATACAGTGTTTGACGTGTATGATTACAAGCTTACAGAATCTACTTACATTTCTGCTATCACTGTTTCTCAAGACAGCTGAACAACATCACCCTGCAGCAGGGTTCTCAAGATTACCTGCAATTAGAATTACCTGGGGAGCCTTAAAAACACACCAATCCCAGAGCCCCCCCCTCCAGAAATTAATTTAATTATTTAGGGAGGGGTCAGGCAGCCTAGTTGTAAAAGCTCCCCAGGTGATTCTTAATGAGCAGCAAAAATTGAAAACCACTGAAATGAAAAACACTGAAAAAGTGAAGTCTGCAGTTGACAAGCCCACTCATTCAATCAGAGCATCCAACTGGAGATGGTCCAGCACAGAAGAAAGGCAAGGAAAATATCCAGAAAGAGGTTGTGGGGAGATTCCAGGATGCAGCAGATCTAGAAGCAACTAACCCAGCTGAACTTGGAGCTTTCCCAGCCTCCCGTGCAGCTAGGGTGTAGACATGTGACCTCAGCCCTGCCAATCAGTGGATCCACCTGAGATTTCTTTTCTGGGGAAAACAATGTAAGAAGCAGATGTCAATGACAGACACCTGCTTTTCAAGAGCAAGTAGAGGGGAAGGCATCTAACCTTCAGGGACAGCAGGGGAAGACTGGCATCTCTGACCTCCAGCCCTGTGGTCTGAGCACTGTCCCTGGTGTGATGTCTCCAGGCCTGACCCTGGAGGTTCTGGAGCCAGTGAGCATCCTGTAACAAACTTTTCTAGCTAGAGTGCGATCTGTTTTTCACAGCCAAGCACCTGATGGATAGTGTCACCAAATATTTAGGTCTGAATTCATAAATATACAGGAAATTAAACAAAAAAGGCAATTATTAACTCCAGGAAAAACAAAAAAGAGAAACAAATGTAATTCTGGTACACTACATGGATTGGCTGGGCACAGTGCTTCATCTTATATAAACTGAAATTTGAATTATAGTTATTAATATATCAGAAGGAAAGGGCATGAGGAAGTACGTGTGTCAGAGTGAGAGGTGTGTTTTCTATTGCTATTTGCGGAACAAAGCTGGTGGCTTGAGGCAACAAGTTTATAACCTTTTTTTTTTTGGCCACGCTGAGCGGCTTGTGGGATCTTAGTTCCCCGAGCAGGGACTGAATCTGCACCCTCAGGAGTAAAAGCGCAGAGCCCTAATAACCAGGGTATTCCCCAGAAATTTATTATCTTAACACTCGTGGGTCTCACTGGGCGAAAGTCAAGGTGTGGGCAGAGCTGCATGCCTTCCGGGGACTCCAGGGAGAATCCCTCGCCTTGCCCACTGAGGTTGTTGGCAGAATTCAGTTTCCTGCCGTGGGGAGGACTGAAGTTCCCATTTCCTTGCTGGCCGTCAGTGGAGGGCTGGTCGTCTTCTGGAGGCACCCACATTCCTTGACCCGTGGCCCCCTTCGTCCACCTTCACAGCCAGCAACGGGGCTTCCACCTTCTCCTGCCTCATCTTCCCTTGTCACGTCTCTGACCTGCTCTACTACTGCCTTTCACTTTTAAGGACTCGTGATTGGATCGAGCCCACCCAGATAATCCAGGATAATCTCCTCATTTCAAGGTTCTTAACTTTAATCACATCTGCTAAGTCTCTTTTGCCATATAAGGTAACACTCACAGGTTTGGGGGGTTAGGGCAGGGACATTTGGGGGGGGTGCAGTATTCAGCCCACCAGGGCAGGGGAGGTGTAAGAATACTAAAACCCCATCTTCCAGAGTAGGAAGTCATCAGTATCTAGAATGGAAAAATCAAGAAAGAGCAGCATGAACAATGAAATATGGAAGTAGAAACCAGAAGACATTTCTAGAAGAACAGAAAAACCGTTCCCACTGAGCAGCAGGATCAGGGGGTGGGGAACAGAGTTTTGCAGTTTTTACAGCAGAAGCCTCACGGGGCACTGTTTAACGTTTAACTCTTAAAACCGTTTACCTTTCTAAGTCACGTACATGTATTACCTTCTGCAAAGGAAACACCCCTGTGTTCTGCCTACTCTCACTCCTCTACACAAAGGACGCTTGGGACACTTCTGACCATGTCGGGGCTGGTTTCCCACTCCAAGCGATCCTGCAACACCAGCTGGGTGTCCTACAACTTAACTCAATTCTGACACTGTCTACCTGGACGTGGCCTCAGATCCCACAGGTTAAGGGCTCAGTCCCATAGGACTGCCCCCACTTCAGAAACCACTTGCAAGTCCAGGGTGTCACATGTGCTTCTAACAGACCAGCTGTAAATAGGAGGTTCCCAGGCCAGAGTGGCTCACGGAACTCAGGAAAACACGTTACCTGCCAGACTCTTGGTTTATTAAAAAGGATACAAATGAACAGCCAGAGATTCACAGGGTGAGGTCCAGAAGGGTCCTGACACAGCAGCTTCTGTCCCAGGGGAGTCTGGGGTGCGCCACCCTCTGGCATATGCTGTGTTCTTGTTCACCAACCTCGAAGTTCTCGGAACCCTGTCTTTAGGAGTTTTATGGAGGCTTCATTACACAGGCATGACGGATTAAGTCACTGGCCACTGGTTAACTGATTCAAACTCCAGCCCCCTCTTCTCTCCCAGGAGAAGGGGGTGTGGGGTGGCAGAGGGACTCAATTCCAACCCTCTGATCAATCAACCCTCTGGTTGGTTTCCCTGGCAACCAGACCCCCCTATCCTTAGGGGCTTTCCAAAAGGCTCCTCATTAACATAAACTCAGCTGTGGTTGAAAGGGGCTTGTTATAAATAACAAGAGACACCTTTATCCTCTTACCACTTAAGAAATTCCAAGGGTTTTAGGAGGTGCCAGGAATAGGACGAAGACTGTATTTCTTAATACAAAGCATTCTAGTTCCTCTGCTGGGAACACCCTCTCCTCTAGGCCTCCCCTTAACTATTACAATACTGACCCCTCTCCCAGCCAGTAACCTCACTCTGTGCTCCTACAGCCCCTCACAGGTTCCCCATTATAAATATCCACAAACACCCCCAAAACTGAAATTGCACCCGTCCACCTGCTGGAGAAAGCTTATTTGTAGAAATGAAAACAACCAGAGACAAGCCAACCAGAGAGAGAGAGGGTAAGCACCAGTGAGATGCAGTTGGCCATGAGTGGGACATTTTCTCCTGAGGACTTGAAACTAAGGGAATGTGAAGCCTGGAGTTGCTGCAGCCATCTTGTGCCTCTGAGGTTAGGGCTTGAAATGGAGCCACTGTGAAGGACAATAAGAAAAAGGAAAAAGAGACAAGCCATGTTCCAGTAATAGCACTGTAACTACTGCTGTTTCCCTTCCATGTCTCTGGCCTTTGGGATTTCTAGTCCTAATGACAACATTTACCCTGAAGCAGTGGTTCTCAGCCCTGGCTGCCATTAGAATCACCTGGGACACCTTAAAAAAAAAACAAAAAACACCTAGGCCTGGTCCCCCCCCCCCCCCCCCCCCAGAAATTCTGATTCACTCAGTCTGGGGTGGAACAGCCAGCCCTGGGAGGATGGGGAGGGGAGAAGGGAAAGGGCGGAAAGAGAAAGCATTTCAGCCAGATCTTTTCATTTTGATATGGTTGGCCTGATAAAGCTTGGCTTCATGCTAGTCGTGCAAAACAAACACCAGATTTTATTTCCTCTCTCCTCCCCATTCACTGGTGGAAATGAGAACTCCCTGACATTGTGGTGGAAAGCAGAAGCAGAAAATGTAACGAGAAAGACTTAATTCTAGAAAACAATCGGAGGGAGCCCTTTGGCTTTTGGAGGAGGAGGATATCGTGTATATTCTGGAAAGAAGGGATGCTGAACCAGCAAGGAGCCCACAGCCTCTCAGAGGAGGGCAGTAAGTTGATGGCAGATGCCCACTAGGGCAGGGACAGGGCAGGAAGAAGTGCCTGAGAGTCGTGGGCCCCACGGTGGGCTCAGTCGTAGTCGGCCAGGAGGGCAAGGGAGTGGAGCTGGCTTGCTGGGCAGGAAGACCAGCTCTCCCAAATGTTTGGAGACACAGACAGTACACTCTAGCCTCGGGGGCCGCTGCAGTGAGCTGGGGGAAGGGAGGGCCCCTGAGGCCAGGACAGGGAGGTCTGAGGGCCAGGCCGGCCGAGGTCCTGGAAGGCCAAGGGCACCACAAGGAGGAGTCTGAACTTTGCCTGTATCAGTTGGACCATGGAGGCCTGAGAAACCCCCGACAGGTGGCAGAGGCTCTGAACCATCCCCAGGTCCAAGCTCAGGTCTAAGATGACATCCTGAATGTATTTAAAGCTGTCTGGGACTGTGTCCAGGGGTCAGTCCCCACTGACCATCGACTGCACATGCTGACGTAGCCCCGAAGTGGAAGGTGGGAAGGAAGTAAAGAGTCCCTTCTGGGCTTGACAAGGTGCTTCTCAAAAGACCCCCAACACCTGCCATCCATTTCCAAACACCACCAGGGGCGGCCAATGGGAGAGTCTAGCCAGGCGGGCACTTGGGAGCTTTGTAAACTGCGGAGAAGATCAGTAACCTCCTCCTGGCCCCGAAGGTGACTACAGACTCCTCGAACTTGGGTGAGGTATTCTTCACGCAACCCTGACTCCTCCACAGGCAGGAAAAAGTCCCTGAACCGAACTGCTGACCCCAACATAGAGGAAGTCAGAGAGGTAATAGGAGCGAGATGACACAGGTAAAGTGCATTCCTACTGATTTTATGATTGACAGCTGATGCCATGTATGCACCAAACAACCCTATAAGTAGGTACACTCTTTATTCTCGCAATCTTACATATAAGCAATCTGAGGCCTAGAGAGGTAAAGTGACTTGCCCAGGGTCACACAGCTAGTCAGGGGCATTGGCTGGAACTAGGACCTGGTCCCCCAATCCCAGCTCCATTTGCGTTTGCTCTTCCTCAGCCACTCCTGGGACCTGGCATCACAAATCCCCAGACAGAGGACCGCTGTGCTCTCGCTGGGCTCCAATTGGCCAGAATCCCTGGATGGTTCAGGCTCTGGCTGTGGGACCAGGGATCAGCATGCCTCACCCACCCCGACCAGTCTCAGGTACCCTGAGCGGGTCCCCCTCCTGGCCATGGCTCATGAAAGGAGGGGCTGTGCAGGAGGCTTTAGCTGTCCTGCCAGTGGCCCCTCGACCCAGGCCAACCAACTGCATTTTCAGCCACCCTCTTAGGTGAAGTGTAAGGGTCTCCGGCTTCAGGAAGAAAGCCAGACTTGCCAGGACTGGGTGTCAGGCAGATGCCCTGACAACGCAGGTGATGGCTGGGAAGCGTCACAGAGAGAGCCAGGAGGGGGCGGAGATGGCTGTTTCCATCTGCACCAGAGACTCACACTCGTGCTCGGTGGGTAACAGGGCCAGAACCCGCTCAAGTCTCTCCTGGCTCTGAATTCAGCGTGGCCAAACACCCCAGGGGGTGGGCATGTCAGGGTTAAATAAGCTAACACAGTGAAGAACTCAGAACAGAGTCTGCCCTGTAAGAGCGGCGGCTTCTCCAGATCCCCCAGGCTCCCTCAGCTCCTTTAGGTCTCCCTGCAGATGTCACCTTGGTGACACCTCTGACCACCTGCCCCAAAGTCCCCCCGCACCACCGCCCCCAGCCCTCTCCAAACTCCCTTCTGCTGTATTTCTCTCCTGAGCACTTTGCTCCATCAAACATAGCTTTCAGCAAGATCCAACCCAGCTTGCTCCTCCTTGGAGAGTCCCCTGGGCCCTGACATGGCCCACTCCAGGCCCCGGGCCTGTTAGGTCATTTGAAGTCCCTGGTGAGCTCCAAATCAGTGTTTCTCAAACTTGAACATGCACAGTCATCGCCAGGGACCTTATTAAATACAGAAATTAAATCAGCAAGGCTGGGTGTGCCTGAGAATCAGCATTTGGAAGGCATTCCCAGGTGATGGGTCAGAATTCAGGCTCTAGAATTTACCCTGTGGGCTAATGTTCTTTCCATTTTCCTTTTCTCTCCCGCCTCCTCCTCCCCCTGTCTTCTCTCCCCCCACCTACCCCCTCCCCCTGCCCCCCCCCTCTGCTCACTGACGCTCTGTTCTGGTCCCTCTCCCTCTTTCTCTCCCTTGCCTTCTCTCTTCCCATCTCCCTCCACCATTCCATCCCTCTCTCGATGTCTCTTCCTACCTCCCTTCTCACCTCCTCCTTTCCTTTTCTTTCCCCACCCCTGCCCTCCCATTAGCTGCCCCAGGAGGTAACTGGCACCTTCAGGCATTGTCCCAACCTGCTGGGTTCAAAGGTCAAAACCCCTGATTCTAGAGGATTCCAGGCAAGTAGCGTGACTCCTTATTTGCAGAGGCAAAAACAACATTAAACCAGGAGCCCCCTGAACTTAACAATTCAGAGCTGGGCTCATCACATTCCCTTCTTAATAACTGCATAATGACTCCTATTAACAGCCCATCAAAGGCAATTACTCCTCTGAAGGAACAAAGGCTCCCACAAGCTGTTTTCTCACCGTTTGTAGCAAATGGCTCTTATTCCACACCTGCATCCTAACCACCCGCTCTTCTGAGGGCAAATCTTAGATTGGTCTTCTTTCTCCAGTGGCTTCTCAGCAGACAGCTCCTCGCCCATCCTCTCCCAGGGGACAGAGTGGGAATGTGGGAAAATCTTCGTAGTCCCGTCCTCTTTGTCATTTAGTAGGGACATTGGATGGAGGCAAAAGGAATCATCAAAAATCTGTCCGGCAGACATACTCATAAGTGCCTCTGTTTACAAGATTATTTATGCAGCGTGGATTGTAAAGAGGGGAAAACCAGAAATTACTTCCATGACCATCACGGTCAAGTACAATAGAATACCAAAGAGCCATAAAAACAGCTAGGAGGGCCCAAAACAATAATCAGAGCCTACACTGAGTTTTCCTTACTGTGTGCCCACCCTTACTCTGAGCATTTGACATATATTATCTCATTTAATGTCACAACCACCCTGGGAAAATTGTTATCCTCATTTCCTAGCTAAGGAAACCAAAGCTTAGGTGTTATTACCTATTTTTGCCTCAAACTGAATTTCACTCCTCAGCAACCAATGTCCAATCTTTAAGCAAATTTTCAGTGGTTGGTTTTTTTTAAGTCTAGATATAGACCATGGAATGTAAAACAAAATCTTCTAGAAAGTAATTAGGAGAGTATCTTCATGACCCTGGTGTAGGCAAAGATTTCATAAGCAGGACACAGAAAGTGTGAGCTTCCTGGACTTCAGAACAAGCAGTGGGTGTTACTTCCCCATTGACTCCTGCGAATAGTCTATCCCAGTACGCAGGCAGAGCGGGAGGGTGGTGCACTAGAAATTGTTCAGCAGATACAGCCCCACTTCACATTTCAGTTTGGAGCTCCATCTGGGAAAGAGAAGGTTATAACCTCAGGGAAGGGGGAACCATCACTAGGCCATTCCCAATCAGGGCCCGCTCTTCTGCGCTGACGGACACCAGGGGGCGCCCTTCAGACAGTGCGTCCAGCCCTGGCCAGCAGCTCTGGCTGGAGTGAATCCAGCTGTTTGCTTCCCTGCTGTCCCCATCCTAGCTTGTCCCTGGCAGCGGAGTGACAGAACAGAACTTCCCGGAGAGGTCGGCAACTAGGAGGAAAGGCTGAGAGGCCGCTGCGCCCCACACACCCCACGGTTTACAGAATGCCTTCACCCACACTCTCGCTTTATCCCCACACCAGCCCAGTGGGGAGCAACCCCTACCTTATGGATAAGGCAGCGGTTCAGTAAAAGGAAAATGAGGCTTCTCAGCAAGTGAGCAGCAAAGCCCAGCTCCCAGGCCTCGTGCCCGGGAGGCCCCTCTGCTGCCTCACTGCACTGTCACCTTCTCTCATGCAGCCCGTTGGATCCCAGCTTCCAGGAGGCTCTTTGGGAGCATGATTACCTCGTTTAAAGTCATAAGTGTGGGCACATACATGGACCTGGGGTGGGAGGGGGTGGGCAGTGAAGGGGATTAGAATATGCCACCCCAAAATTTGCCACTTTGGCGTAAGAGTAGTTTGAGCTGCAGGCAATTAAGCAGCAAACACAGAAAGAACCCTCTGCCCTTCCCCCATCCTGCCTAAAAGCTGCACAGAGGTTTCCTTTTGTGACGGTGTTCCCCCTCCCCCTCCCGTACTAGGAGATCAAGCCTTATCACTGGAAACAGAAAGTCAGCACTGAGATGGTTCTGCACAAACAAACCTTACCAAAATAACCCTCATCTTCCATTTGTTTCATATATACATATATATATATATATTTCTCCTGTATATATTCATTCTCAGAATTTACTGCCCCTAGAAGCCCAAACCCCTTTTCCTTTGTCGTGTTACATAATTTCTCCCTACAATTTACATAAAACTATCTCCCTACAGTTTATATTCTACACAATTTATATAAAATGGTATATAAGTCCCCAGGTCTAACTGTTTCTTTGGGTCTTCATCTATTTTTCTACAAAGACCTCCATGCACAAAAAAATTAAAATACGAACATCAAACAATATTTGTATGACTTCTCTCTTGTTCATATAGCAGTTGTCAGTTTAGTTTGCAGGCCTCAGGAACAGAACCTAAGAGGGTAGAGGAAAAGTTTTTTCCTCCCCTACAGCAGTGTTGCACTCTGGAAGAGAGATGTCCACATGGCACAGTTGAGCTGACTGGGGGCCCCGGGTAAAGGGGAGACACCTAGCCTGTCAGGGTGGGGAGGGTAGATGCTCAAGCTATCATCACTATGTAACTTCGAGGACACAGGGCCAGGCAGGCCTCCCCGGGACCTCATGAACCTCTTATCTCCCACTGTAGCTGAAGCTGCTGCCTCTTTGCAGGGCCACACCAAGGTGTCCTGCCTTTACCCGGAAGGTGAGGGTCTCTCAGTCGCAGCAGGCAGTGTGGGACCTCTGACACAACAGAATCAAAGTCTGGGAGGAGCCGGGGGAAGGCCTGTGTCCACCCTGATGGCGTCTCTCTCTCTTTAGCCACAGGCTCTCAGAGGTTCCTGGCCTGGGCTCAGGCCATGTGGTAGCCCAGACACGGCTCCCAAAATGCCTCTGCAGCTGTCAACTCACCCCAAGAATCTTCATGTACAGAAACAGGGTACTTTCTTCAAGAAACCAAGAAAAGAAACGACACTGTGTGGAGGCTGGGAAAGTTGCCTGTCTCCTGCTTCATTTACCTGCAGGTCAGAGCCCAGGGCGCCTGGAACACGTGGGACCAGCCAATGAGTTTGGTGGCTAGAGCGGCACTGACTTCTCCCACAGTCTCCCCATGGCTGAGACCCGACCCAGCTCCAGAGAACAGACTTGCAGGCTCAGAATCTCATGACCAGCTGTGGCTAGAAGATGGGTTTGTTTTTATTGCACAGAAACTAGTTTGCATTTTCTCCTTCTGTAAACCAGGGCTGGTTATAGAAAAGCTCCAGTGAGCGAGAAGACATTTACATTACCAAGGGAAAGAGCTCATGACCACAGAGGCCCCCAGACATTAAAATCCCAGCACTGTCCTTTGGGAAGAGATACCCAGCTTCCAAACCTCCTGCCTGTACTTGGGGAATTCCCTACAGCTTTGTGGGCTGAATTGTGTCCACCCAAAATTCATATTTTGAAATCTTACCCCTTAGTACCTCAGAATATGACTGCATTTGAAGGTCTTTAAAATGATTAATGTAATTAGGGTGGGTCCTAATCCAACCTGACTGGTGTCCTTATAAGAAGAAAGTAGGACACAGACACACAGGGAAGACAGCCATCTACAAGCCAAGAGAGAGGCCTCAGAAGAATCCATCCCTGCCTACACGTTGATCTTGAACTTCCAGCCTCCAGAACTCAGGAAATTCCTTTCTATTGTCTAAGCCATGCAGCCTGTGATACCTGTATGACAGCCTGAGCAGGCAGATACGCGCATCTGGGAGCCTTGACCAGACACAGAGACTAACCCCAACCGCAGAAGCAAAACATGCCAGATCCCGATCCTGGATCCGTCAAACAGAGGCCTCCCTGGGGGGCTGGTGACACCTAGAAGCAGAGGATCCGGGCTGGTGAGGTCACAGGAGCACTGCACATATACAGCTGCTGAGGCCGCCTGTCTGCCGTGGACACAGGTGCGCTGATGCAACTGGTCACCCTTTGGTGCTTCTCCCAGAGCACCGATGACACAGTGCTTCATCAAGGTCAAGGTGGCTGGTGTCCCCACTGTGCAGGAGACTGCTACGCTCACAAAAGCCTTGGCTGTTCCCACGACTCCCTGAGAAGAAGAGGGGCTTAGCAGCTTATAATTAGGGAATGAACACGATGTTTGTACAAACTGTGTGGTGTCGGCTGAACACCTGCTTTCCTCCTGGAGGTTTGGAATTTGGGTGCGTGCTAGGCAGAGGGTGCCCACATAACTGACCCCTAATAAAAACCCTGGATTCCTAGGTTCAGACAAGTGCCCCTAGTAGACAGCACTCACGATCTGAGGCTGGAGGAGTGAAGCGTGTCCTGTGCGACTCCGCTGGGAGAGACTCCCTTTGCCGCTCTCCTCTGTATGTTTTTGCTGTAATAGATCTCAGCCACGAGTACGACAAAAAGGAACGACACTGAGTTATTTGTAGTGAGGTGGATGGACCTAGAGTCTGTCATACAGAGTGAAGCAAGTCAGAAAGAGAAAAACAAATACCGTATGCTAATGCATATATATGGAATCTAAAAAACGGTACTGATGAACTTAGTGGCAGGGCAGGAATAAAGACGCAGTCGTAGAGAACGGACTTGAGGACACGGGGGGCGAAGGGGAAGCTGGGACAAAGTGAGAGAGTAGCACTGACATGTACACACTACCAAATGTAAAATAGATAGCTAGTGGGAAGCAGCCACATAGCACAGGGAGATCAGCTCGGTGCTGTGTGACCACCTAGAGGGGTGGGATACGGAGGGTGGGAGGGAGGCTCAAGAGGGAGGGGATATGGGATATATGTATACGTATAGCTGATTCACTTTCTTGTACAGCAGAAACTAACACAACATTGTAAAGCAATTATACACCGATAAAGATATATTAAAAAAAAAAAAGCGAGTACGACTATATGCCACACCCTATGAGCCCCCCTCGTGAACCTCCAAATCTGAGGGTGGTTTTGGAAACTCCAGACCCATCCAGCTACCCACTCCCCGTCAAAGGTGTCCCCTTGATCCTCAGCCCATCTGAGGCTTGTTCTTCCCAAGCTGTGGACCCAACCTTTGTCGCAGCGCCAGGTCTGGGCAGGTTGCAGGAGCCCCACGTGGGAGCCTGCTAAGCACGCAGCTTCCTGGGGCTCAGCCATCCTCTACTCGGGGGGCCTGGAGCCAGCCCAGGACACTGGGTGCTTGACAACCCTCCTGGAGGTTCTGATGCCCAGTCAGCTTGGGAATCCCTGGTTTGGAGGAAGCTCCTCCATCCCCAGGCCAGGACCTGGACATGTGAGCTTCAACAGCAGCTCGGACACTGACCCAAGGAGCTCTCAGATATATTCTCTCCCCAGGGCTCTGTTCTTCTCCATCACCAAGTGAGGGTCTGGGCCCCAATTGGGAGCTCTCAGTTTTTGGTGGTCAGATCTGTGAATCTGAACCCTTTCCCTAGGGAACAAACACACACACACACACACACACACACACACACACACACGTACAATTTTGTCTCCAAGTTTGGAGACTTCACAGACTCCACATGAAGTACCCCTGGCCTGACTCACCCCTCAGGCCTTCCATCTCTCACATTCTGTGTTTCTATCAACAACCCAAGCAGGCTCTTCTGTCACCTCAGACCTGTGAACTCAGGAACCGGTATTTTTTGCACCAGTTCCCTAATGTCTGTAAAATTGCAAACACCAAGATTAATTTTCTCTCTGGAATGGTACAGACAGAGATGGGGGGTGGTTATATTAAGTAAGGTTATTAAATTTCCATATTCAGACATGCGAAGCCAGGGTCCTCAAGGAATGCTTAGAAGCCACTCGGTTCCCGATAATCAGACTTGTGATGCTGCAGCCAATTCCCTCAGGTGGCGGAGAGGCTGGTGTCCTGCACCAGGGACGGCCCTGAGTCACCAGAGGTCTCGGCTGCCCACAGTGCAAGCAGAAAGTAAAGATAAGGGAGAGATGCAGAACAAACCGATACCACCTCCTCTGAGAAGCCGTCCCAGGCCCCCAGGCACCCCTCCTTTGGGCTCTGGCAGTCCCTTGTGTGGGCAGCAATTATAGTCTTTGAAACGGTCTGGCTGGTATTACGTACGGTTCATTGTGTACCTATCTGCTTTGCCTAGAGTGTAAGCAATTTAAGATCCAAATTCACGTCTGCATCCAGCCCAGCTGCCCAGTAACAATGGTGTGGAGGGGAGGGGAGCAGCACACCTGCCTACCTCTGGGCCGCCCGCTGCTTCCCTGAAATCCTGGAAGTCTTGGGAAGTCACTACCCCTCAGCTCCAGCAGTGAGCCCATGTCCAAGCTCCGGTCCACCAGGGTGTCCAACTGTCTGGCCACAGTGATTGGTTCAGGGATGGGCACATGACCTAAGTCAGACCAGTGAGCTTCAGTCCTGGGATCTGTGCTGAAACTGTCACAAAAGAGGTATTATCTTCCCACTGGGGCTCTGAAGCTGACTGGATGGAAGCTCAGATCCGCAGCTGGTCATTTCTGCTGTGAACAGGACGCATGTGCCTGAGGTTGAAGCCAGCTCAGAGGACAGCGGTGCTGAGCAATGCAGAGAAGGGCAAAGTCCTGACGCTGTTGTTTGAAGCTCTGGATCCAGCCATATCTGAAGACAGCGTCCCAGGTGCGTCAGCCAATCAAGCCCCGTTTTGTTTGAGCCAGTCTGAGATGGGCTTCTGTCACTTGCAACCAAGAGTCCTGGATAAAACTCCCAGATTCCTAACTTCCTTCTGGTTGACTGAGTACCTTAAAAATGCCACATACTGGGCTTCCCTGGTGGCGCAGTGGTTGAGAGTCCGCCTGCCGATGCAGGGGACGCAGGTTCGTGCCCCGGTCCGGGAGGATCCCACATGCCGCGGAGCGGCTGAGCCCGTGAGCCATGGCCGCTGAGCCTGCGCGTCCAGAGCCTGTGCTCCGCAACGGGAGAGGCCACAACTGTGAGAGGCCCGCGTACCGCAAAAAAAAAAAAAAAAAAAAAGGCACATACTGGGCTTCAAGGCAGCAGTGACATGCTGAAGGTTATGGAGCTGCTTAGTGAGAGGGCTGAGACCAGAACTCAGGCTGCCTGACGCTTAGACCGTTCTCCATCTGACACATTGCCTCACCTTCTCCTCCACCTGGGGGCCCAGCTTTGGACCAAACCCAAAGCCACCCTAAAGCCAACATATGGAGTGAGATGCTCATTCAACAATACCCCACCCCATTCTCAAGGATTGACAGTGTCTAGACCACAGACAAACAAAGGTAAAAATAGAGCCACCCCCATAGCACTCAGGGCAGAGGCTGCTTCCAGCCTGAAGGTGGGTTTTTCATCCAGACATGAGTCCGGAGTCAGTGGGCAACCAGAGAGATAGCCAAAGATAAGACCCCTGAGGTGTCATCTCCAGTCTCTCCCTTGACTCAGTTGCTGCTGCTGCTGCAGGGTCAGCCTCAAAGACTAGCACACCAGCTAATGCGCCTGCTCAGTTACGCTGACAACGCACTCTTTGTCCTTGGACCCACACACCAGCCCAGGGAGGGATGGTCTGCCTGATAATAACAGAGGGTATCAGCCCATAGCAGTAACTGTCAGCCCAGCTCCCATGCCCGAAGTCATGATGTTGTGAGTGTGGCTGGAAATCCTGAGAATAATCTTTTTCCTTTTTTGGCTAACTCTTCACTACTGATTTGTAATTTTCTTGATTGTGGCTTGCGAATGTGGTCTGTGTGATGGTAGTTCTTTGGTATTTGTTGAGATTTACTTTGGGTTAGTATGTGATCAATTTTTGTAAATGTTCCATATTTGCATGAAAATATGTATTTAAATGATAAATACAGGGTTCTCTATGTATTCTTCCAATCAAGATTGATAAAGATGTTATTCTAAACTTCTATATCATTACTAATTGTTTTGTCTACCAGAGCTCTCATTTTCCAGAAAGCTGTGTTAAAATCTCCAAGACTGTAAAGGTTTCCATTTCTTCTCATAATTCTGTCTACTTTCTATATATATTGGAAATAATGTTGGTAGGGGATACTCATCCAAGTATATCTTCCTGGTGAATTGTCCCTTTTGCATGAGGTGTAAGGCCCTCTTTTTCATTAATTTTGCCTGATAATAACATTGCTACACTGGCTTTCTTTGGGTTAGTAGTTGTAGGATGTGTCTTTTTCCACCTCTTTCTACCCTTCAAGTCTCCTCACGTTTTGGATGCGCCACTGATAGATGCTGGATTCAAGCAGCTGTTGTTTTACATTTTAATCCAGTTGGAGAATTTCTTTGAGATGTCAAGTGCAATCCATTTACCTGTGTTGTGGTGACTAAAGTACTCAAGATTTCCTACTGTCATCCTATTTTGTGTTTTCTATTTACTCTGGTTTTTCTTTGCTTCTTTTCCCTCCTTTCCTGCTTTCTATTGGATTGATCACATTTTTTTAAAGATTTAATTTTTTAAATTTATTTTTGGCTATGTTGGGTTTTCACTGCTGCGCACAGGCTTTTCTCTAGTTGCGGCGAGTGGGGGCTGCTTTTCCTCGCGGTGCACGGGCTTCTCCTCGCGGCGGCTTCTCTTGTGGCGGAACACGGGATCTAGGTGCGTGGGCTTCAGTAGTTGTGGCACGCGGGCTCAGTAGTTGTGGCTCGCGGACTCTAGAGCGCAGGCTCAGTACGTGTGGTACACGGGCCTAGTTGCTCCGTGGCACGTGGGATCTTCCCAGACCAGAGATCGAACCTGTGTCCCCTGCACTGGCGGGCAGATTCTTATCTACTGCACCACCAGGGAAGTCCCTCACCTTTTTTTTTTTTTAGATTCCTTTTCTACTGATTTCAAAGGCATACCTGTTATTTTACTATTGTAGCTAGTTTCTATCACATTTTAATATGAATACTTAACGAGGTTTCAAGTTAAGCCACATCAGTATCCTCCACCTTAACGACACAAAGACCTTAGAACACTTTGCCTCCAGTCTCACCACTGTTTCTTCAGGTTGTTGTGATCTAGTACTTTTGTTCCACCTGTTTCTGAACCCCCAAAACTGGTTGCTATTTAATTACCGGTTTTTATACAATCAAGGCTTATTTAGACTTATGTATGTAATTATCAACTTACTGTCTTACAATTACTTCCTACATCCTAACCTTTCCCTCCTGGGCTTAGACCCCTTAATGTAATCCACAGGTACAGAGATCCAACTGTCTTCATCATATGACACCATTTTAGACGAGCATCTGCAGATTTTGGTATCCATGAGGGCTTCCTGGAACCAGTACTCCACAGATACCACAGGACAACTGTACATCCTGAATCATCCTTTTAGCAAGGGTCTATGAGTGTTAAGAGTCTCAGACTTTCTTTGGCTGAATTATGTCTCTCTCTTTTTTGTTTTTTTTCGGTTTTTTTTGCTCTCACTCTTAGTTGGCTACAGAATTTTTGACTGACAATTATTTATAGTGGCATCTTTATTATAAAGCTCCATTGTCTTCTGGTTTCTATTGTTACTAAATCTGCTGTCAGCCCGATCTTTTGTAGGTTTTTAAGTAGGTAATTAATTCTTTTGTAGGTAATTAAGTCTGGTTACTTTAAAGATTCCTCTTTGTTCTGGTTGTCTACAATTTTACTCATTGTATATAAGAGTAGAGTTCCTTGTTTTACCTCCACAGGACTCCTTGTCCATTTTCAACATGAAGATTCCAACCTAGGCAGGATTCCTACCTTAGTGCAGTAGGCAGCATGTCAGTCTCATAATATGAAGATTCTTGGCTTTCATCAATACTAGAAAATGCTCAGCCGTTGTCCCTGTGAATATTCTCTCTTATTCTCCCCGCATTATACATCCTGGAAGGCCTATTAGATGTATGTCGGACTTTCTCGTCCTATCCTCCATGTCTCCCAACCTCTCTTTCCTTCTCTTTATCATTTTGTATCGCATTTGAGACAATAACCTATCCACTGAGTATCTTTATTTCAATGGCTTCTTTTCACTTCTGTATTGTTCAATGCAGCTCTTTTCCAAATCTTTTTTCTCTTATTATATTCTGTTCTATCCTCATTGCTTTTTTTCATTTTTTTTCTTTCTTTAGTATGCTCACATTTTCTCAGGTTCTTAAAATACGAATCCTGTACGCTGTCCCTTCCCCAGAATGATTCTTCACGTCATTTGTGATTTTGGATTCTGAGTTTATCTTCAGTGGGCCCATGGACCCTGAATTATGAAAGAATGTCTATTAAAAGTCTTATATTTGCTTCCACAAAGTGTCCCAGAGGGACTATATTTTACATTAATACCTCAACTTGGAAAGTCCTCTACCATATATTTAAATTCAGATTCTACACTGAAAAGTGTCATAGGCACAGGGCTTCAGTCTTTCATCGACTTGCTTGGTTGACTGAATCCTAGACCCAAATATGTGTATGTTGAATGAGGCTGAGATGCCTAAACTTCCTTTGGATACTGTAGAGGAAGGTGTCAAAGGCTCGGGAGGTTGGAATACCAGCGTGGACCTGCTGTGTAAGACTTGCTCGCTCACCCCTGGGAGGATGACTGTGATCCCTCGGAGGATCCAGAGGACACTCCCTTCACCAAGGCTTTGAGAAATATTTTGGTGGGGATTGCATGGCATCTTTGAAGGTCTCTACAGTGGATATTCTCTACAGATCAGGAATGATAGTGGCATCAAACTGGGTTTCCTCAGTTCAGTAGAGAAGATGAAATCCTAGAGAAGCAGAAGCCAAGTGATGGTATTTAATTGCCAGAGACAAGGTTGGCATGATTTCTGTAATAAGCAACAGAACCAAGTGTTCCTGGTCTGACAAGCAGAGATCTTTGGTATTGGCTAAAGATCATGGTGACCCTAGAGATGGTGAAAGAGATGGGCACCCTGCAACTTGCTTGATTTGTATAAACAGAGATGTTCTAGATCAGGCGAGCAAAGGTTTCCCTTGAATGAGCACAAAAGAGTCACAGCCCTTCAACTCATGCCCATAGTTGAGCCAGTCCACAGACCTAGACCCTATAAATAATGCTGCTTAACAAGCCATCCCAGAACTTAGTGCTTAAGACAACATCGTGTATTCTGCTCATAGGTCTGCATTTTGTGTGGGGCTCGGTAAGAACAACTGATCTCTGTTCTACTTGGTGTCATCCGGGACAACTCAAAGGCTGGGGGCTGGAATCACCTGAAGACTCATCCAGACGTCTGGCATGAAAGCTTAGAGGACTCAGACCTGAGACTGGGACAGCTGGAGCCCCCCAGCCACCTCTCTCTAGCTTTGTTTGGCCTCCATGTGTGGTCTCTCCAGGATGGCAGCTTCAGAGTAGCCAGACTTCTTGTATGTTGGCTTAGGATTCCCAAGACCCATGGGGGGAGGGACAGAGAGAGAGGACACCAGACAGAAACTGGGTCGTTTTTTATAGCCTAGGCTCAGATGCCAAGTAGCACCATTACTGCCATTGTATTAGTCAGGGTTCTCCAGAGAAACAGAACCAACAGGATATAGATAGATAGATATAAAAGGAGATTTATTATAGGAATTGTATCACACAGTTATGGAGGCCAAGAAGTCCCATAATCTGCCATCCACAAGCTGGAGAACCACGGAAGCTGGTGGTATGATTCAGCCTCAGTCCAAAGGCCTGAGAATTGGGGCTGGGGTGGGGGGTTAGGAGGGGGGAGCTCACGGTGTAAGTCCAGATATGAGTCTGAAAGTCCAAGAACCAGGAACACTGTTGTCTGAGGGCAAGGGAAGATGGACATCTCAGCTCAAGCAGAATGAATTCACCCTTCCTCAGCCTTTTTGTTCTATTCAGGCCCTCAACAGACTGGATGATGCCCACCTACACTGGGGAAGGCCATCTGCTTTGCTCAGGTCACCAATTCAAATGCTAATCTCTTCCAGAGACACCCTCACAGACACACCCAGAAATAATGTTTTACCAGCTCTCTAGGCACCCCTTAGCCCAGTCAAACTGACACGTAATATGAACGATCACAGCCATGTTCTGTGTTTTAGAACTAAGACCAGACCATATTCAAGGGAAGAGAGCACAGACCCTACCACTCAGTGGAGAAGTCTCAACATCATACCATAAGAAGAGCATGTGAGATGGACCATATTCAACACAGCCATGCTGGGAAAACATGATCTGCTGCAGTCCCTTGAGAAAGAACTCTGCTCCTCCAACATAGCAGGTGACCGTGTTCCTGTGCACTGGACAGGAGAAATATCTATACATTTTAGGAGTTACAGGGCATTGGCTCTGAACCTACACCAAAGTGGCCACGACACCCTGGCTCAGCAATAGACATCCCCTCCTCAAGGCTACAGACACATCACCACCCCCCGAGAGGACCAGCCAGTGATCTGATGGCAAGTTGATTACATTGAATCACTTCCATCAGAGGAGGGGCAGCACTTTTTTCTCATTGGAACTGAATCTCTAAATATGGACTTGCCTCCATCGACAGGCGACGGGTAAAGAAGATGTGGTACATACATACAATGGAATATTACTCAGCCATAAAAAAGAATGAAATAATGCCATCTGCAGCTACATGGATGGACCCAGAGATTATCATATTAAGTGAAGTAAGTCGGACAGAGAAAGACAACTACCACATGATTATGGTGGAATCTAAAATGTGACACAAATGAACATATCTATGAAACAGAAACAGACTACAGACACAGAGAATAGACTTGTGGTGCCAAGGGGGAGGAGGGGTTGGGGAGGGATGGACTGGGAGTGTGGGATTAGCAGATGCAAACTAGTGTATATATAGGATGGAAAAATAACAAGGTCCTACTGTAGAGCACAGGGAACTGTATTCAACAGTGCTGTGATAAACCATCATGGAAAAGAATATGAAAAAGAATGAACATACATGTATAACTGAGTCACTTTGCTGTACAGCAAGAGTTAAGACAACACTGTCAATCAACTATACTGGAATATAAAATTTTTTAATTTAAATAAATATGGCTTTGCCTTCCCGGTTGTCCACGCTTCTACTAAAACAACCATCCGTGGACTTGCTGAATACCTAAGCCACAATCATGGTATTTACTTGAGAGCCAATGTAAGTAAGGAGGAGAAGGCGACTTCCACAAATCAAAATAAAATATGGGCCAATTGTAAAATGAATATTCTATCTTCATCAATTTCAAACTTATCAAGGATCCTCTCTGGCAATCTGAGACCAGCAGATGTTATGTTTCAGGGAAGAATTATTTAAAAGAATCCTGCCCCACCACAGCACAACTGAATTTATTATGAGAAATAAGCTGAAGGAAAAGTAAAACACTTTCTAATTTATTATAAGAAAACATTTCTTCAACCATCCGCCAGGCTTTCTACAAGCTGCAGACCTGGAAACATGTTGATTATTAGATTCCAGTTTCTAAAAAGCCCATCATCAGTTTTATTCTCACAGGCACAATGAAAACCATGCCCATGTCCCGGGGCATGGCACTGGGACACTAACTAAATCGGAACTTTTCCCTGGGAGTTGAAGCTGTGCATGGTTAAGATTCCTGGCAGGAAGTCAGCTTTCCACCCATTTCAAGTGGACCCCTGTCTGGACCGTGGCCTCCACTCCCTCAAGGGACCCTGCCTCTGACCTTCTGGCCAGCTCCTGGCCGCCCTCCAAGGGGCTGAGATGAACCCTAATGTCAGCTCTGTCCCTGGCAGGTGCCGGTGCTATGGCTTCAGACTCTCTCATCCCCTAAGCAACAGTTCTGTCTGTTCTCTTGGCCTGAACCGAATCTTCAAGGAACTGCCCAAGCCCAGCCTCACTCCAGAAGTAGGAATGTTGGCAGCTAGGGCTAGATCTCTTTGTTTTCTTTAAAAGTCTCCTTGTGAGGTAAGTTCAGACCCAGCCAGCCTGTCCCTGAGTAGAAGCATTAGTAGCAGCAGAAGGGGTCTCAAGGTGGTACCCGCACTCATCCCTCCCTGGTTCACTCAATCCCCCTTCACTGACCACAACCTATGGTCTCAGAGCTGTGGGCCGGAAGAGGAGCAGGGAGGCCCTGATGAGGAGCAGGACAGTAGCAAGCAGTGACAATGTAGCACAGAAGTACAAATAAGAGTAACTAACTTCAAGGAGGTGCATGGCGGGACGGGGTGTCAGGGAGTTGTACTGATCAGGTCTCCTTCAGAGTCAAGGAGCAGAGCCCCATATCAAACCAGCCTGAACAAAAAGGAGATTTACCGGCTCACTGGGAAGTTTAGGAGTATCAGCTTCAGGTACAGTTGGATCCAGAGGCTGAAGCAATTATGTCATCTGGGCTCTGTCTGTATATGGCTTTCTTCTGCACAGAGGTGCTCTTCCTATGCAGACAAGATAGCCACCAGCAACTGCAGACTCACAGCATCCCAAGTAAACACTGTCAATGAAAACAGCACTTCTCTCCTGCAACATGCTCACATCAATCTCAGGGAAGAGTCTGATTGGTCCTGTTTTGGTCACATGCCCACCACTGAACCAATCTCTATGGCCAGGGGTTGGATCCTCTGATTGGCCAGCCTGTGTCATATGCTGACCCCTGTGGCAGGGGCAGAGCTGTGACTGACAGCCCTACCAGGCCCACATGGCCTAAGGGAGTTCCTCAGAGGAACCCAAAGGTGGAGTGTGGGAAAGCATGTTGGGCAGACGGCACTCACTTCCCTGATCTACTGCCAAAGGCTTCACTGAAGAGCAGCATATGAGCTGGCTCTGATGGCTAGGCGAGATTTACTAGGGGAGAGTGAAGGGCAGAGGGAACAGGTATGGGACAGCAGTGACCCTAGACAATGGCTGAGAGGGAGAGGGCTATAAACTGAATGTTTGTTCCCCACCTCCCCCAGATTCATATGTTGAAACCTAATCCCCAACGTGAAGGTATATGGAGGTAGGGCCTTTGGGAGGTGATTAGGCGATGAGGATGCAGCCCTTGTGAACAGGATTAGCGCCCTTATAAAAGAGGCTATATGAGGACACAGTGAGAAGACAGCCATCTAAGAACCAGGAAGAAGTCCCCCACCAGAGAGCAAATCTGCTGGCGCCTTGATCTTGGACTTCCAGGCTCCAGAACCATGAGAAATAAATTTTATTGTTTATAACCCACCCAGTCTATAGTATCCTGTTATAGCTGCCCTGGCTAAGACAGGAAAGCAGAGAAGACCCCTCAGAACTCCACTCACCTATCTCACTCTAATCTAATTCCCACCTCTCCAGGACCATCATGATGTTTGAATCTAGGGGTGGGAGCAATGGGTGCAGTAGTAAGAGGTGAAGAAACATATAGGACCCAGACTTCCACTTGCGCTGTTTTGAAAACAGACTTTGGCACCACCAAATCCCAGATGAAAGCATGCTCAGGTGTGCAACACAGGGAACCCAGAGGGGCAAAAGGAGGTAGAATGGGCAGGTGTGGCTACCAAGACCTTTCTGGCAGGTGGACCTGGTCCCTGCAATGAGCTGGCTGTAGCCTCCAGGGACAAGGAAGACAGCCACTGTTGGGCTTTAACAGCAGAGGCAGCAGCATCAATGAACCAGGAGCACAAAATTTGGAATCTAACATCCTGGGTTTGAATTTTTTGTATTAAAAAAAAATAAGTATAGAACTATGCACCCTTAATTCCACTGCCTGGAGATGACCACTCTTTTTTTTTTTTTTGGCTGCAACATGCAGCTTGTGGAATCTTAGTTCCCTGACCAGGGCTTGAACCCGTGCCCTTGGCAGTGAGAGCGTGGAATCCTAACCACTGAGTGGCCAGGGAATTCTCAGATTATCACTCTTAGCAATCATATATATATATATATATATACTTGTACACATATTTTCTTACATATTTCTATATTTTTCACACAAAATATATAAGGGAAAATATACCTACCAAATGTCTCATTTAACAAGATAACAGGGGGGAGTTCGTACAGTTTTGAGACCCTGTTTAACAGTGACAGGTATGAACAATGTTCCATGCCTCTGCCTGTCTTCTTATTTAATGGGGAGGAATCTGAGGTCCAGAGGAAGGAAACCACTTGCGAGTTGCTGGTGGGTCAGAAAGCCGCCCCGGATCCGGCTCACGTAGGACCCTTCCCAGCAGGTGACGCTGCTGCGCGGTGAGTTCCCTTCTGAAGGTGACACTTGTGTTCAACATGGGGGTGGGCAGGGAGCTCTGGCCTCCGGTTGCAGGCAGCAGCTAGGGGGAGGTGATGCCATCCTACCTTGGCCTCCCCCAGGAGATTCCGGGGCTCACATAACCTCGCAGCAGCCCGCAGGGCAGCTGCTGTGGCTTCCTGGCCAGGACCCTGGACCCTGCCTCCCTCCCACCCTCCAGCCAAGCCCCGTCACTTGGCAGAGGGATGGCCCTAGACCTTACCTCTGGCTCAGAAACAGGTGTGGTCGGTGAAGCCAAAGGCCATGGGTACACCCCGAGCGTGTCCAGACAGTCAACATTCATCTTTGTGCTGTCAGGGGACACACGGTGTGCTTTTCCTGTGGCCAGAGAGTGAATTTCCTTTGGCTCCAGGAAGGGAGCTATTCATTAGCAAATGTCACAGCAGTGGACACCAGGGGCCCTGACGATGCAGCCAGCCTCCTGAGAAGCAACTCCATCACCCTGAACCTCTCCCTGGGAGCCAGGGCAAGTGGAGCGATTAAAGGACAGCAGGAGACACACCCAGCAGGGCTGCAGTCTGCTGAGGCAAGAGAGGAAAATCACAGCAGAGTCAGGGCCTAAGGGTTAAGAGCGCCGGCTTTGGAGTCTATTAACCTGGGATCAAAGTCCCTTCTAGCTTTTGCTGGCTGTGTGACACTGGATGCATTGCATTCCCTCTCTGAGTCTCACTGTCCACATCTATAAAATGGGATTACCCATAATACTTACCCCCCCCCGGGTTGTTGAAGAGTAAATGAGGTAACAGGGTAGAGTTCGTAGCTGGACACATTAACCACAGTTATTATTTACCTGGTGGTTCTGAGAGAGGGGACAAATCATTTAAGTAAATATATGTGTCTACATGATAGATACTACAAACATCAAACTATGTGCTAATCATTTTCTAAACTGTACTATACGTTTCCTGCCTTCTTAAACAGTAATTGGAATTTAATATTTTTCTAATAATTCAGAATTAACATTACCAAATAATTATATCCTGCCATCATACGGTAATATCTATAGAGGTGACTGGATGCAAGTTGGGCTATTTGTCCAGGTGCTAGATAGTCCAGCACAAGGTGGCTCTGTTCTAATTGTGCCCACATCAGCTTTTTTTTTTATAAGTTTTTTTTTAATAAATTTATTTACTTAGTTATTTATTTTTGGCTGCGTTGGGTCTTCATAGCTGCATGCAGGCTTTCTCTAGTTTTAGTGAGCGGGGGCTACTCTTCGTTGTGGTGTGCGGGCTTCTCATTGCAGTGGCTTCCCTTGTTGCGGAGCACGGGCTCTAGGTGTGCAGGCTTCAGTAGTTGTGGCATGTGGGCTCAGTAGTTGTGGCTCTCAGGCTCCAGAGCGCAAGCTCAGCAGTTGTGGCGCACAGGCTTAGTTGCTCCGCGGCATGTGGGATCTTCCCAGACCAGGGCTCGAACACATGTCCCCTGCATTGGCAGGCAAATTCTTAACCACTGCGCCACCAGGGAAGTCCCACACATCAGCTGTCTGACAGTTCACTGGTCCCCTCTCTCATGTCTGGTTTTCAGCTACTGCTTTTCATTGCTTTCAACAGGTATCACCCACCCCATCACCACCACCTTACAGTCTGAGCTGAGAAACCAGATAAAGGAGCCTGTTACAAATGTACGTAAAGTAAGTTAATAGGTTCCCAGAGAGCAGCTGACTCTTTTCTGCGCAGCAAAAATGCTTTCGTAGAACTCTCCGAGATAATCACCCAAGCCCTTCCACTCACTTCCCACTTCTCAGCCTCATCCTGGATGGCTGAGGTTTGTGGGGGTCAGACCCCTAGAAAAGTGACCATCACTATGCTCAGATGACGTGACTTCCAACATGCAAGGTGCTCCAAGGTGTTTTGTTTTTCAGATACAGGTAAAATCAATATCACGGACACAAGTGCCATCTGCCTTTAGTATTTTTTTTTAGAAATTAGACAAGATTTCATCTGAGTTGAACTCAAGTCTCTGATGCTCTAAGTGTCTTGTTCCAGCCTGAAAGGACCACTTTGAGGACAGGAAGCCACCCTGAGGAAAGCCCATGTCTCCTAACCTCACAGCTTCTCAGCTCTTCCATGGAGCACTCATCTCTGCTCACCTGCCTGTGCCCAGCGCCTTCATCCTGCTATCACAGAGCTTCTCGCATCCAGTGGACATTTGCAAAGTCCCACGATGTGCCAGACACTAGGATGGGCACCGGGGGTCCTTGCCTCCAGAAGCCCCCACCAGGTGAGGGGAGCAGACAGGTAGCAGTGGTTGGTCCTACCTTGTGACCAGGATGTAGCAGGTACAGAGCTTCTGGGCACTCAGAGAAGAGAGTGACCACTTGTACCCGATGGGAAGCGGGGGAAGCTTTACCCAAGAGGGGCCATTTGAGCTGAGCCTTAAATGCAAAAAAGGAAAAAGGAAGGGTATCCCTGGCGGAAGAAACAGCTTGTGCAAAGGTGTGAACATTCACAGCTTGTTTGGAGCCGAGGGAGGGCTGGGCAGAGGCTGAGGCCAGAGTGTAAGTGTCCCATCAGCATGCAACCACCATCATGGAGACAGTCTGAGCAGGACCAGAAAAGGAGCCAGGAATCAATCCCCTGGGGTCCCTTACGTGTTGGCTGTGGCCAGTCTCAGGAGACCCCCCGGTCCTGCTTTCAGATTCAGGGACTCAAGTTCCCATCAGCTTCCAACCCAGGCCCAGATGTATCTTCAAGAGCTTGTGACCGCCTTCTGGAGGCAGCACGTGCAGACAGGCCCTGAGGGAGCGTTTCCAGAGGGCAGCTGATTCCCTGGCCAAACACACTAACAATAATCTTGGGTATATTTCCAGACCAGACTCTGACGCATTCAAACCAAAAAGACTCAAAGATTTGCATAGTTGATGAAAACTAAAACATCAACAGGCTCCTCCAGCTTGGGGACCACTTTCCCCAATCAGTGATTCAGCAAGAGATATGTGTTCACCTGCCAGACACAGGGAGGAGGGCAGGGAGTTTGACACCATCCCTTAAATAAACCATGGTGCATCTTTAGAGCAGCTAAAAAGAATGAGGTAAAAAAAAAAAAAAAAAGAATGAGGTGGTGCTAAATATACTGAACTGGAAAGCTCCTAAGACGTATTAAATGAAAAAAGCAAATTGCAGGGCTCCCCTGGTGGTGCAGTGGTTAAGAATCCGCCTGCCAGTGCAGGGGACATGGGTTCGAGCCCTAGTCCGGGAAGATCCCACATGCAGCAGAGCAACTAAGCCCATGCGCCACAGCTACTGAGCCTGCGCTCTAGAGCCCGCGAGCCACAACTACTGAAGCCCACGCGCCTAGAGCCCATGCTCCGCAACAAAGGAAGCCACCACAATAAGAACCTCGTGCACCGCAATGAAGAGTAGCCCCCGCTAGCCGCAACTAGAGAAAGCCCGTGCGCAGCAACGAAGACCCAACACAGCCATAAATAAATAAATAAATAAATAAATTTATATTAAAAAAAGCAAATTGCAGAAAAATACATAGGATCTCAGATACACTAAATTTAAAAGATGCACACGCTGTTGTTGCTTGGTATTTTTGTTGTACTTGGCTGTTTGTTTGTTTTAACCACAAATTAAACAACATCATCGCCATCATTATTATGTTTTAGAGTACCCCACACATATACTACTTCCTTCGCTCACCATCCCTTCTTGCAACTCAGGCCCTAGGCAATTACCTTCCATCTGCCTAAGGGACACACACATACACTGCGTAGGGCTTCCTCACCCTACAGGGTCAGGTCCCAACTGGCAAAGGAAACCTCAATTCACCAGCCCAGCTGACCTCTGGATATTCAAAGGTCTAGGGACCCATGACACATGGGTCCCCTGTGTGTTGGTTGGATGCCCCTTGCCAAGGGGTCCCACAGTCCTCTGTACTCTTCCTGTGGGAAGCAGAATAATGGCCCCAAAAGATGCCCACATCCTAATTCCCGGACCCGGAAGACTATGTTACTTTCCATGGCAGAAAGGAATTAAGGTTCCAGGTGGAATTAGGATTGCTAATTAGAGAGCATTAAAATAGAGTACCCTGGATTATCCAGGTGGGCCCAATGTGATCACGAGCATTCTGAAAAGTAGAAGAGGGAAGCAGAAGAAAAACTCCTTTGAAGAAGGAAGGGGGCCACAGCCAAAGGAATGCAGGCGGGCTCGAGAAACTGGAAAAGGCAAGAAAACAGATTCTCCCCTAGAGCCTCTGGAAAAGAACACAGTCCTGCTGACACCTTGATTTTAGCCCAGTGAGATCCAGTTCAGGCTTCTGACCTCCAGAACGGTAAGATAAGTTTGTACTGTTTTGAGCCACTATGTTGGTGATGATTTGTTGCAGCAGCAAAAGGAAACTAATATGTCTCCCACCAAAGTATCATTATCTGTTTGCTTGTCTGTCCACCCCCATCAGAGTATAAGCTCCATGAGCTCAGGAGTAGGCACGTCTTATTCACACTCAGCCCAAAGCCCTGATGGTGAACAAATAAACCTGAGAGCTGGAAAGGGCCAAGAAATCACTTAGGCCACCTAATTATTTTACATGAGAGAAAACTGAGGCCCAGAGAAGGGCAATGACTTGCTTAAGCCTACTCCATCTGTACCAGCCTGGGCCACCACCCTGCCTTCTGGTGCCTAAGCCATAGAAGCCCCAGGACAGGCACAACTGCCAACTGACCATCATGGACAGGCACTGTCAGGGCACAAGAAACCCTAGGGAACTCGGGACAGCTGGGAAAGTCAGGTAAGACCGAGAGAAGATGTCTAAAATGACTTGAGCGATCTTAAAAATGTTAATCCCAGTGGAGCCCCTGGTCCACCAGTAACTACTAGGGCAGAACTGTGCCCAGCACCCACCTGACCAGCTCAATTAGAAAGACACTTTCACTTGAAGCTTCAGAAAGACCCGTGGGCATGTAGGTAATGGCAAACTGAAGGCCTGCTTTCAAGAATCTTATTACACAGCAGAAACTAACACAACATTGTAAGGCAATTATACTCCAATAAAGATGTTAAGAAAAAAAAAAAAATCTTAGCATTTCACTCTTCCGGCCAGAGTCAAAGCTTTGGGCAAATTAGGAAAAGGTACTTCTTCCACAAGACACCTTTTTCCATCTGTCAGAATGTTGTCATAATATACCATTCCATCAGAAAAAGACACTTTACTCCCGATTTGCCAGAAAACTATCAGAGATTCACTCATACATGTATTATCACGTCTATGAAGTACAAGGCACCCCCTTAGATGCAAAGCCCTTGCACAGTGCACAACCTGCAGAACCATACACAGCAGCCCTGCTAGGCAGTCTGGTCTCATCCCCTTCGCTGACCTCATCTTCCTCCACCTCAGCCCTCAGGCCCGCTGGAAAACAACCTTGACCTCATAGTTTACCGTTTCATGTCTAACTCCTCCACTAGGGGCCCCAGCTTTTACTCCCTTCCCCTTGCAGACAGCAGGCGTTGAGGATGAGCCTGACAGTCCCAGTCAGAAAGGTGAGGACGTAGGAAGACAGGAAGTAGTGAATTCTAACTGAATGTCTATGGGCCAGGAGCTGGCTGAGGAAATATGGTAGCTCCCAGCACAGGCCTTGGAGAAAGCCCACCCACCACCTACCGGGGAGATGTTGAGCACACTTTTTTAGCCTCCGAAAACCTCATTTTCCTTTCTGTGAAAAGGGTATGATTGTAGCACTGCCGGAAGGATTTAAGAAACTATGAGCTCATGCTGGTGCCTGTAAAGGCTCTGGACGTGCGAGCTGTTATTTCTATTATTATCAGCACCATCAGCCCAGGGACATCTGCCCTTCGGGCTGTCAGCTTCCAGGCATATCTCGCTTTAAACAAAATTGGGATGATACGTATGTCTAAAAGCAAACCACATGGCTAGAAGGAGGGAGGGTGTGTTACAAAGAGAAACGATTACTCGTTATAACAAAGTACCCATTAGATAAATAGACAGAAAAATCCACACCGCTTCTGAGTGGAATTGGTTTTCTCTGGGAACAATCTCTGACACACTGGATGGGCCCACTTTGGCCCCAGGCGGCTCCTTATACCGTCTCCTCCTGCCCCCCCTGCCTGTGCTCCTAGCCGTCCTCCCCCAGGCGAGCCCCAGAAGCCCCATGGCCAGAGGATGACCGGCTGCATCCAAGTAGGGACAGCCCAGCTTTGGAGAGGGACACAGGTTTAAATGTGAGCTCTGCAGCCTCCCCTCATGGATAACACGAGGACAATCACAGCACCTGCCGCGTGCAGCAGTCGTGTAAGTGGTACCAAGACGATGCTATAAAGCACCTGGTCTGATGGTCGTGGTGTTACCATTACTAATATCAGCTGGGAGACTTCAGCGCAAGGCAGGGTGGGTAAGAGAAGAGCCACCACAAAGCCCCTGTTCTCAGTTCTCTGGATTTTCTTCCTGCCCCCGTTTATGCACACACACAATTCTGACATGGTTGTCACCTCCATCTGGCCAGAATGTTGTATCCCACCTTTTTGACAGAATTCCCAAATGCATTTTTTTCATGTTACTACGTCTCCATTAGAGTGAATTCAGCTGCAAGTAAAAGAATACCTGACTTGTAGTGGCTGAAACAACAAAGATGTTTAATTATCTTGTGTAACAAATCACAAGACTTCAACAGAAATGTCACCAAGGCTTCATTTCTTTTTTTTTTAATATAGCTTTTCCAGGCAGCCATCACCAGTGTGCCAGCTTTTTCTCCCTTAAGACTTTTGTCACCTCTGGGCTGCCTCAGCTCCACAACCTGTCAGTGACCAGAAGAAGGTGAGGTTCCTGATCTTTTTTTTTTTTTCTTTTCTTTTTAAAGAAGGGAGCAAACTCCCTCTCAGAGCCCACCTAACTGACATCCCCTTATATTTTAGGGACCGGACCTGGGTCACCAGCCCTCTCCTAGTAAAATCAAGGAAAATAGGCTGTTTCTGCTGGCTCACACCCATCACAGCTCATCCACACAGGGCGAGGGAGAGACTGTTCCAGTACAAAATTAAGAAAGCAAGAAGGAGAAAGTGGCTGTCACTTTACACGATTAGCCCCCTCGCTGATCGAGGAAGGAGCTGGAGCCCAGAGTAAAGTCCCGCGTCCAAGGCCACAGGCGACTTTGCAGAAGGACCAAGATAAAAACCCAGCCCCTGGCCCAGCAAGCTCCCACCACTTCACCACGTGGCTTCTCAACCCACTACAGCTGCCTCTAAGCCCCAAAGGGCAGAAGCCCCGTCCCCGGGACCCTCTGAGCTCGGCCAGAGGCATGACATGCACAAAGTCGACACCGTTACAAAAGTGAGCCCCTGATATACCCAGGCCCCAGGGCGGGGGGAGCCAAAGCACTTCCTGTCCCTCGCGAGAGCTTGGCAGGCGGGTCAGCGGGAACCCAGAGCCTGACAAACAGCATCTCTGTAGCTGCCTGGACACCCGCCAAGCTGCCTCATTCCCTAGGGCTGACCTCATGTTTCTGAAGAGCCTCAAGACGCCTGAGGTCTGTGTGTTGCCTCTCATGGTTCAGTTCTGCTGCCAGCAAAGGAAATGGCCCAGGATGGCGGCTAGGGGCCACGTGGAGAGGTGGAAACTCAGAGCCCAAGCGTCCCTCCCCACCCCTGCCGTCCCTCCCCACCCCTGCCCTGCCCGACTTGTGCCACACAGGCCCCCTTCCAGAAGAAACTGAGCGATGCTGTCTAACCTCTGAGATGAGGCCCGTCCTGATCTGTCTTCCTGCCTCCATCAATCTGAAGGTATCCCTCGAAGACACTGTCACACTCTGACTCCTTCTGTTTCATTCCAGACTTCTGGAAAGAGAACAAAAAGGCAGTCAGACTTCATCTATCGGAGCATCTAAGAACATCTCAGAAGTCAGTTCCACTGCCTCAAAGGGAGCTGGAGAGCTCATCTGAGGCCTGTGCTTGGTGACAAAAGTAACTCCTGATTTACCCTAGAGCTGGACCAGGCAGCCACTCCAGGCTTTCTGCGGTCACTGACGGTGTACTGAGGCCCAGGGTGTCACCCGCCAAAAAAAAAAGCCTTTATGAACTTGGCCTCCACTTCCAGACATTCTTTCAGGGCAAAACACCTACTGTGGGCAAGGCCAACAGCAGACAAGGTGAGCAGCCTAGGGAAAGAGCACGAGCCAGGCCCCAGGACACATGAGCATCCTTTCACTTCTCTCCAGGGCATCTATCTGACAATCACCACAACCCACCCACCCATTCATGTTCACTTAAAAGTGTTTATTCCCCTTGCAAAACCACAAGGGCTAAAAAGTCATGTGAGGGAGGAAAGAAGGCCTCGCTTATTTGCCATCCTCTCTTTGGCCTGACCAAGGGGGACTGGGCCCAGCAGCTGGCGGTTTTAAACTTTCCTTGCAGAAGTTTTTCTCAGAATGGTAGCTCCAGTCTTCAGAACTTGAAAAGCCTGCATACCTTGAAAGTATGCAGGCTGCAGGAATTTTCCATTTATAGAATAATATCCTTCATACCACTCTGGGGGCCAGCGTTCTCGTGGTAAGAGCTCGGAGTTCAGTGTCAGCAAACCCGCCACACTTCTGCAGGAGCCCCACGCCATCTGGGCCCTTTTATTTATTTTTGGTGGGAGACGGGAGGAAATAAAGGAATAGCTTTTTAACTTGAGTGCCAACACAAACTTGGAAAAGGAACTGGGTCGGCAAGTGCAGAATATCACTGCCTTGTTGGGGACTTAACTGTTAGGGAGTAGTAGGTGAGGAAGAGACTGAAAAACATTTCTTCCACCCCACAGGCAGACAGGTGGCCAGAACAGGCAACACGTTACCGCCTCAAGGCCTTCCCCATGCCTGCTACATGGCCTCTGGATTGCTCCTGAGGGCAGGGGCCCACGCCAAAGGCACAAGGCCCCACCTCACTTCTCTTCTTCCAGTTTTCACTGTGTGCTACACTAGATTTCTGCTGATGCACGCACAGACTCAAAGTCTGAAATACCTCCAGGTTCCATGATAGAGTGGGAAGGCCACCATGCCAGTCATGAAGAGGTCTGAGTCCTTGTTCTGGCTGTGACAAATTCACCGCGTGACCTTAAATGAGCCCTTCTCTTCTCTGGGTCTCATTTTCTTCACCTGTAAAGTAAGATCGGAGTGAATAATCCCAAAGATCCCTTCCACTGCTAACATTCTGACGCACTCATTCATTCTAACGTTAACCTGTGCCAGCGCTAGGTTCTGGGCATCCCCTCCTGGGCTATTCTAAACCTGCTGGACACAGCCAGACCCATCAGCATAGCCTAATGACCGCTCATGACGGCTGCAACACCAGCCTCCCAGTCCTTGTTTCAATAGCCACAGCTCCTCCAGAGAGAGGAAGGAAAACCCTGCCCTGCCCCATGAAGCCAACTCTGCCTGCCAGCTCAGCCACCAGAGGAGGTGTTTTCCCACAGTACCCTACAAGAATCCTCCCAGTAGCTAATACCTTTCCTACTTTCCATCTTTTTAAAAAAATGTATTGCCGCTTCTCCTGGGAAGGACATAACAACCTTGCGGCCACCTAATCAAGTCTTCTGATTTATTTTCCAAGTTTTTAGAAAAAAATTTTATTCATTTCAAAGTATTCAACTGTGACGCTGAATACGCTGTTATTCAAATTGTACATACACCTAAGATTTTAATACAGCCCCCCGCCCCGGGGTTGGGGGTGGGGCAGGAAGCATGGGGAGATACACACACACACACACACACACACACACACACACACACACACACCCATCACTGTCCTAAGGCCGGAAGATTATCTGGCCCAGCCCGCATCCCCACCTGTCACCAGCTAATGGCCACCTAGTCTCGGAACACCTGTTGGAAGGTGCGTCGTGCTGTGGAAAAGTTCTGCGTCCTTCCACTACTTACTAGGCAAGAACCAAAACCTCTCTGAACCTCTCTGAGGTTTGTGCGAGGATTTCACCCAGTTGAAAGCTCTCCAAAACGCTGTGCAAACGGAAGTTACTTGATTGCTGGGCTGCTCTGACTTAAAAACTGCATCCTTAGGTCGCGCCAAGTCTTGCCTCCCCACGTCTTTTCTTGCCGAGGCTGGTGAGGAGAGGAGACATAGGGGTTTCTCAGAAGGCAGAAGGCTAGCCCAGGGCACTAAAGGCTGGGAGGTGGGTCTCACCACCAGGCCGAGGGAGATCCAGGCCTGGTCATCGGTTCCAAACCCAGAGAACAAGGCTCAGGCTCAGGCGGTCCCCAGCAGCCGCCCCTCCCGTACTCCTCTCCTCTACTTTCCCCTCCCCTACCAGCTGCGCGGTAGGGCACGCCCCCTCCCCCGATTCACCAATCAGAGTCCGGAGCGGCGCCCGTGGCGCAGGGGGCTCAGGTCGGCAGCCAATTAGCGCAGCGGCCCGAGGCGGTGCCTCGCCCGCCCACTCCCAGAATGAAAGCCGCCCCGCAGCTGGCGAGGCTGGCGCGGCGCGTGGGGCGCGGGAGCCGCGCGGGCCGGAGTAGAGCGCGCTCACTGCCTGCCTGCCCGCCCGCCCGCCCCCCCGCGCGTCCGCCTCCGCTCCGCCTCGGTCCGGGGCTCGGGCGAGGTGGCCGGGGCGGGGTAGGGCAGGGGGCAGGGCCGAGGCGACGAAACCGGGGGCGGGGAGGAGCGGGGCGCGATAAAAGGCGGCGAAGCGGCCCCACCCCGAGGCAGGCCAGCGGGCAGGTTCGGCGCGTCCCTTCCGTCCGGCCCGCGCCGGCGGCGGGGAGGCGGCGCGCGCGGCCCGTAGCCCACCCATGGAGGCTTTTCCCTGGGCGCCCCGCTCGCCCCGCCGCGGCCGTGCACCCCCGCCCATGGCGCTCGTGCCTAGCGCCCGCTACGTGAGCTCCCAGCGCCCAGTGCACCCGCAACCCTTCAGCTCGTGGAACGACTACCTGGGGCTCGCCACGCTCATCACCAAGGCGGTGGACGGCGAGCCGCGCTTCGGCTGCGCCCGCGGCGGGGACGGCGGCGGCGAGGGTTCCCCGCCCTCCTCTTCTTCCTCGTCGTGCTGCTCCCCCCACGCTGGGGCCGGGCCCGGGACACTGGGGCCCGCGCTGGGGCCGCCCGACTACGACGACGACGACGACGACGACAGCGATGAGCCGGGATCCCGGGGCCGCTACCTGGGGGGCGCGCTGGAGCTGCGCACGCTAGAGCTGTGCGCGGACCCCGCCGAGGCCGGGCTGCTGGAGGAGCGTTTTGCCGAGCTGAGCCCGTTCGCTGGTCGCGCCGCCGCCGTGCTGCTGGGCTGCGCCCCCGCCGCTGCTGCCACCGCCGAAGTGGCGCCGCGCGAGGAGCGGGCCGCGGCGTGGGCGGCTGAGCCCAGGCTGCACGCCGCCTCCGGGGCGGCCGCCGCCCGGCTGCTCAGGCCCGAGCTGCAGGTGTGTGTGTTCTGCCGGAACAACAAGGAGGCGGTGGCGCTCTACACCACGCACATCCTGAAGGGACCCGACGGGCGAGTGCTGTGCCCCGTGCTGCGCCGCTACACGTGCCCCCTGTGCGGCGCCAGTGGTGACAACGCACACACCATCAAGTACTGTCCGCTCTCCAAAGTGCCACCGCCGCCCGCCACCCGCCCGCCGCCGCGCAGCGCCAGGGACGGCCTGCCCGGCAAGAAGCTGCGTTGAGGACCCGGGCTCCGGTCTGCTGCTGCCACCTGACGCCACCAGGGTCGCCGCCTGCCCACTCTGGTATTTGGTCTGCGCACTCTCTCTCCCTTGCTGCTGGGGAGCATGGAGCTCAGCAGTTGGCTCAACTTGGGATGTCGTCTTGGTTTTCTCAAAGGAAGCCGACGGTACTGAGTACTTTGCTGTCGAAGAGCGGTTGAGAGTAGACGCTGAAGTCTTGATTTATCTCTGGTTTGTGCACATCCAGACGGTGAAGGCTGGGTATTCCGGTAACTGAAATGTGGCAACTTAGAGGCGCTGTTTATTTATACGTCGACCTATTTTAGATGCGCATCAGTATGAAATTGTCTCAGTCTAATCTTGGATGTTTAATTTTATGAATGGAGGCACTTTATTAGGTCTAGAATATTTTTTTAAAAGCCTCTTAACTGAACTTAACTGGCGATTTTATGGAATGTCAGCAAAATGACTTTTATTGTTTGAAACAATATTTCTGTTGTCCTTAATCAGTTATTATAATTCCAGGCGAAGCAAGCCCCCCCTGCCTGGTAGCATCATTAAGTGAAGGCTTAGTAAACTTTCCGGTATTAGTTTGGGTGGGAGTTCCCTCCTTGTGGCTTGTTTCTGTCCTGGCTGGATGTAGCAGGTAGAATACAGCTCCTTATCCTTTTATGTACCACATCTTTTATTACTGAACGAGCAACTAGTGTTTCCCACCTTTAAAAGTCGTGCCAAGTTATAATGTTGTGTACACACTTGAAAATGGTGCTGTTTAAAAAGACTTGTGCATTTATACAGTAACAGTATGTTCATTCATTCATTCATTTATACAGTAACAGTATGTTAACTCTGGTACTTGGCCTTTTGTCTATGCCCCCCACCCCATTCCAGTTTTTCAAAACATTTGTCATCCTTCAGATCAAAAGGGAGTAGTATTAATTCACTGTCTGAATTGCTCAATTTCAGGGTTCCTGAATAGTGGAAAGCTCATTCCAGCTGTTGCCTCTCAAACTAAATGTAAGATGGAATCCTTTGAGCTCTGGAAGGTCAATGTAATAACCTGGGTTCAGGAAGGTTCCACTCTGGGCTGTGTTGGCTTTAAGCATCAGAGGCAGTCCTCAAACTGGTATAAGCACTAATTAAAGGAACCTATTGTGCGGGGGGGGGGGGGGGGGGGGACAAGGAACACAGCCTCTCTCATGTTCCCATTCTCACTGGAAGATTACCCTTCTCTTTCTGGAATCCCACCAGTTATCCATAAATGAGATTAAATCTAATCCTTAGCAAAGGTGCTTGACTCCTACTTTAACGTCCCACCCTCATTTTCAAATCCACTGTAGTGAGCACCACGCCATATCTACCATCAGGACAGACACAGAAGGCAAAAATGGAAATGAATTAAGATGAAGTCATCTGAAATGTATAAAATCACTATCTGAAAATACCAGCAAGAGATTTAGTCTTATAGAGGTTCCAGGAGAGCTTAGCTAGGTTATTAAAAATTAGACTGCTTTCATGGTAAACAACTAACTTCCTCCACAGCAAATTTGCCTGATTTGAACATCCTTTGAAGCTGCTGTAACACTGGGGGGGCTTCCCTGGTGGCACAGTGGTTGAGAGTCCGCCTGCCGTTGCAGGGGACACGGGTTCGTGCCCCGGTTTGGGAAGATCCCACATGCCGCAGAGCGGCTAGGCCCGTGAGCCATGGCCGCTGAGCCTGCGCGTCTGGAGCCTGTGCTCCGCAACGGGAGAGGCCACAACAGTGAGAGGCCCGCGTACCGCAAAAAAAAACAACAAAACACTGGGGATAGCTATGAGCGTTTATTGGTAAAAGGAAGGTGCATGGACGGGGGATGGACAGGACGATTTCTTGGTCAGGAAAAAATAATCCACTTGACTAGGCCTAAACTCAAGTAGCTTAATAAAACCATGAAATTAACTTATTTTCTTCAGTTTTTCTAGAAAACATACCAGTTTAAATTAGACTTGCTTTTTAAGGAGTTTTCAGGTCAACATGAATTCCTGTTACCTCTTGCCACTGCTCTAATTATACCTTTTCAAGAGTTATTATTAACTGAGAGGTGCATTCTCCAGACCAGAAGATATGGTTAAGGTGACTTATAACCATATCAGCCCCCCAAATTTGCCTGTTCTCCAGCTAACTTTAACTCCCAGTATTTTACGCATGAACAGGGAATACCAGTAGTTTTGCAGAGATCTCTTACGAAAAGTTTACTAACCACGCTAATACCTTTAAAAGCAACTCTCAATCTGAAACATGTTTTAAACACTTGAAAAGCTAAATTTAGGGTAAAAGAAACCCAATTTTTTGAAGTGTTAAAAAGTATCCACAATAGTGTGATGAAGTTGTTTTCATAAGAACAGACTGCATATTTGGCCAAAAAAAAAAAAGTATGGAATCCTCAAAAGAGCTTCACCAACTGTGCAGGCACAGACTGCTTTATATTTTAAAATTATACCACAAATACACATGTACTTCAAAGAAGAATTTCAGTGTTAGTCCTAATTTTCTAATCTGTTCTTAGCTACAACATGAACATTCCGTTAATTTCCTGTATATTTCAATTAGACTTATGAAATCATGAATCAGTCTACAGCCAAATCATGCCACACCATATAGGCGCCAACCTCCTCCTGGTAGCCACTATGGACAACTACTAGGATGTCGAGTCTTTTTTGGGGCCGTTGTCTCTGCCCTCAGACCCATCCATATTGACACAAATAATATCCCCATCTAAAAAGTTAGAAATCAGGCTTCCCTGGTGGCGCAGTGGTTGAGAGTCTGCCTGCCGATGCAGGGGACACGGGTTCGTGCCCCGGTCCGGGAAGATCCCACATGCCGCGGGGCCGCTGAGCCTGCACGTCCAGAGCCTGTGCTCCGCAACGGGAGAGGCCACAACAACAGTGAGAGGCCCACGTACCGCAAAAAAAATAATAAAATAAAAATGCAGAAACCACTGGCAACATGGAAGACAGTGAGTAGGTTGGTCGTTCAGCTTTCCTTTGACACCTGTGAATAAACAGTGGGGGAGGGGGTAAGGTGGTGAGGCCTTGAGAGTGGAAACCTAAGAGCAGGATCACCAACAGCTGCAGACTATTCTGCCTTTACCCTGTGCTCTGATTCCGATACCCAGGACAAAGAACTTGGGACACGCATCTGTAACTCATCTAAACAAACCAGCGTAAACGAATCGTCTGCTGCGGCCTATCTGTGATGGCCCAGGCACAGTCCTGTTCTAGTAACTTAAGACAGAGCAGGTTACTGCCCCAAGTTTTTTCACTTGTTACAAAAGGAAAGACCCTCTCCTCACAAAAGAGGACCTTTTAAGACTTTCACTTGTTTGAAATCCAGATATTAAGAAAAATGTTTTTTAAAGTTTTTTTTTCAGTTTTCATAAAGGTCTATTTCATTATTGGTGGGTAGCGCATTTAACAGTTAAATACATTTAAATAATGTAGAGGTGACTGCACGACTGCAGCATTGGTAACTAGATAACCAATTCAACTAGAAACCAGCTAACAAGTAACTGCCTAAATATTTAAAACACAGCTCTTTAGATCATCCTTTGTTTTGATCACCTTCCTGGGTGGAGGCGGGGGAAGCCTGCTGGTGACACTGGAAATATATTAAGGCCATGTCTTCTGATATCCATTCCCAGAGGTTTCTTTCAGCTGGATTAAAGCCTCCAGCTCCAGGGCAAGCCCAAGGTTGTGGCCCCCAGCATTAATGCTCTTCCCATCTACCAGAGCAGACAGTTAAGTTTCACACCAGGCCTCAGAGTCTGAGTGTAGCCCATTCCAACTGAACTAGAGTTGTTGACTTTTGCAGAAATGGAGGCAGTGAGATCCAAACGATATTTGGCTGCAATGCCAAAGCAAGTGCAGTTGGTTCCTGATGTCCAAGCAAGGTTTACTGAAGTGTCAAGATCTTCACATACTTTTTGATAAACTGATCCTCCAAATTCCGTCCCATCATTGACCTTAGTGTGTAGCTGGAAGTCCCCAGTCCTGCAGCCCCACTGCAAGGTTATTCCTTGTCAGCTTTGACTTGGCACTATCAAAGGTCATCTGGTACCCAGCAAGCCAGCCCTCATAACCAAAGACTGCTGAACCGTGGATTCCAGGTCCAGCAAAGTCAACACCACAACCAAGGTTTATACATTCCCTCTTGTAAGAAAACTTGATTTTACCACATTTCTTTCCTGTGTTTGGTGAAAAGGTGGTATCAAATGTCAGTTTCAAACCTTGACAAATCTGGTCTTCAAGAGCGATTTCAGAGTATTATCAGTGTTGCACTTTTCTGTGAAAGTCAGACCACGCTCACACCATTTATATATGGTCTCCAAGGTCCCTGTAACTTTACCAGTGTCTGCATTAGATGAACCAGATGTTGAGAATTCCACGCCACTGCATGACTTTGTTTTCACATCCAGTTTCACCAACCCAAAACCAAATCCTTGGTTGAAAATATCTCTGGCAGCTTTGCCAAGGTCAGCATATGATGGAGGAATACACATTGGCCGCGGGCAGTTCTGTCCGTAGGTCGCTATGGCGAGGCCAAGGGGAGAGGTGATCCGGTGGTCTCCTGGGGGGGAGGGGGAGGCGCCGCTGCCACCCCGCTAGCAGCTGAGGCTGCTCGGCTCACTCGGGGTCCGGCTGCAGCTCTAAAGTGGTTTCTATCATTGTTAACGTCGAAAAGGAGAGGCTGCATCTGATTAAGTTTTAAAAAAGCATCAATACTCCCTCTTCTGGCCTTAGGGCTATACCAACAGAAATTCTCACCACTACTCACACCAGGAAGAATGTAAGTGCCTACAGCCACTATAAATTTGCAACTAACATTCTGTGAAACCAATTATGATTTTTCTAATTTCAGGGGAAAACCCAAGATGTACTGCACACACACCGTACTCACAGAGAGGACAGCTTTACAAGGAAACTAAGGGGTTCATCAAGGAACAGAGGAGGACGTTTTAGTGGAAACATCCTAGCCACATTTGCTTTCTGTTATATTTAGGTTATGTTCTTTGATACCCAACAGTGAGAAATTTAACAGCACTGGTAAAAACTCAAGTGAAAAAACCTCAACTGAATACGCAAGCTCAGCATTATAAACAAAACACTTTGACTGTAACCACAAATCAACACTAAAACAAATTCTCTAAGTATTTTATTTATCATTGAAGAAAAAACACAGCAGCAAGTTCTGTGTTGGCTTCAATAAGACCAAATAGTTAATCTTTAACATAGCTACTACACTCCAGAATTGAAGTCAACACAGTCATTACTACAAATTACTTGGTGAAAGAATCTATCCCGAAGAGAAAGGAAATTAGGAAAAACAATTTAAACAATTCCTCCAAACCACACACTTATAAATATTGTCATATTTAAAATGCTTGAAAGGCATGAATTCTCCATAAATGGAAAAGCGGTTTGCTATTGGCAACAGAAAAAAACTCAGCAACAGTTTACCAAATGCTTTAAAATGTAAAAGCTGTATGTATCTGTTCTGGATTCACACTTTAGCAGTATTCTTGTCATTACAATAATGACTGCAAATTGGTTTATACTCACCTTCTCTCAAGTAAAATCTACCGAAACTTCCTTTGTATCCGGTGTGTGTAATGCTTACTGCACTTACAGTAAACCTAAAAACTTTCTAAATTTAGTGAATAGTAAATACCTCAAAATACCTCGAGGTACGTCTCAACCGCTAGTGGTGTGAGAATTGTTTCAGCTCTCTGCTTTAGCGTCTTCAAATACATTTTCTATAACAGAATCTTACTTCATTCCAAATTAATATCAGGTATTTCGAAATCAAAAGAAAAAAGATCAGTTCTATACCAAGATACGGGTGTTACTGAATACCTGAAGAATTCCCATTTTAAATTTATTTTTTAGTTTTTCTTTTTTGTAAACAAATGATTGATGAAACAATGCAACACCTCAAATTCCAAAAAATGGCATGGTTTTCCAACCTTCTGTGGATACGGTGCATGATCAACCTATTACATAGGGTTAATACAAGTTCATGCTTTTTGTGTTACGGTGAGACATTAAAGAGTCCAATTTAGATTGGTTGAAACACAAGTATAATAATTCCTTGAATGTGATCAAACCTATGTGAAGACATGAGTCTGAGTCCATTATCTTGAGATTTAACGTCGTACTGTGGTCCATCCATCTTCATCAGTCTCATTTTTAGTGCGACGAAGAGATTCCCTATCTTTCTCAGCTCTCCATGAGGTCTTCTCTTTTTCACCCTCTCTGTCTCGGTCTCGATCTCTTTCTCGATCTCTTGAAAGAGCTGCAGGAGGAACACGACGAGGGGCATCCCGCTCTTCTGCCCGGTCATCTTTCCTGTCATCAGCGCGTCTCCAAGAACTTACTTTTAATTTAAAAAAAAGGAGAGAGAATAAATTTGTACTGTATGCTATTAGCTCAGACTAAACAGAGCTGAAGCAAAAGGAATGCCTCAAATTACTCGGAAATCCTGTACTGAAGATAGTGATAGAGCATCATTTAAAAAAAACAATAAAAGCTAAATAAATACACTTTAATCATTTTGATACAATTTCTGAAAAACCTTCAAAACAATATACAGACTTAGAAATATAAGTTTGCAAGCAAGAAGAAATCACCGGCCTAGGAAGTGTCCTAATTTTTTTTTAAATTTAGGATAAGGTGACAAAAATCTGGCTGAATAAAAATTTTTTAAAGGATTTTTGGCTCCTGTTGAAGAAGATTTAACAGCAAATAAATGAAACAATATATTTCATTACGGCTATCAAAGAAGAAATACCCTTACAATCTGGTTTGTAACAAACCAAATAGTAAAAGCTTGTGAGGCAACTACTTAAGTGCTACGGTCATTTTAAACAAAGCATTTTTTACTAAAGCTTCCATTGTTACAATTCCAGAGAAAGAATGTTTTATACTTTGTGCTTATCTACCAGGACCTTACTTCTTTCCGTCTTTACATAAAATAAACTCTTTTTGTAAAATCAATATAGGTATCGCTTACTACACCATTGAATTAGTCTACTACTATACTTTAAATTTAAAGATGAGCTAAACGTCACAAAGCAACCAGTGAGTAAGTTTGTGAGAACCTTGAACTCTAAATGAAATAAAAGATCTACGTGTCCATCTTGTTTTTGGTGTTCATACAAATTTAAGACATAGCAAAACCCCAAATTCCCTCATATATTATGGCTCTCCAGGGTTCAGCGGTCATACAGAAAGAACATCTCTACCTTCCTCACGCTCTGGTCTGAGAGGAGGTCCTCTTCGGTCTCTGTCATCTCGCCTCTCTCTCAGATCACGGCGCTCATCCCTCTCCCGACGGCGGTCATCCCGCTCCCTGTCGTCGCGACGACTTGCATCTCTCCAGCTTGAAGATTCCTCAGCTGGTCCTCTTCTCCAGCCAGCTTCATCCCTGTAGCCATTCAAAATGACACGTTAAGTTCTGTCATTAGACTCTACGGGTTAACTTTAAGTGAATATATCACATCCAAGTTAGCAAATAGTAACAGGAATAGTTTAAACTCGTGACTTGACCTCCAACTGATGCCTCAGGCATGGAGGTCAAATGAGAACACCTGGCTCTGCACTGTCCAACACAGCAGTCATTACTCACTCCAAATGCTCAACAGTCAAACGTGACTGCTGGTTACCAGACAAACATTACATATACAGGACATTTTCATCCTTGCAGGAAACTGTACTGAACTGTACTGGTCTAGATTAGTACAAAGCCACTTTGACCAGAGGAAGTAAGCTAGAATTCTTACTACTAATAAAAGTAAAGAGGCTTTTAATAATTTAAAGGCAATAAACTGACCTCAACCACAAGGGAAAAGCAACTGGCAGTGAAGAACCTCGACTGGTTCCACTGCCATAGAGCTACACAGCCCACAGCCAGCCACACAGCTCCAGCCTCCATGTCCTCACTCTGTAGAGAGGGAACTGGTTCAATTAAGATGACCTCTAATTTTTTTTAAATCTACACTATGATTCTACTAGATAAATTGGGGGAAATGAAGGGGATGAGCCATTTTTCAAAAATAGTTGGGAATGCATAAGAGAGCATTAAAAGAATCCTAACTGTAATGCCACAGACACTTTTTTTTAAAATTAGAATATCAAACCTCGGCCGTCTGAAGCGGTCCTCTCGATCCCCATCTCTCTCTCTGTCTCTTTCTCTCTCCGGATCCCTGTCGTTCTCATCACGATCTTGATTATCTCGGTCTCTCTCTTTTTCCCTATCCCATTCACGGTCTTCTGATGGTCTTGATTCTCGAGGTGGACCCCAACTCTCTTCTCTGGCTTTTTCTTTCTCTCTCCATCCACCTACGTTTTTAAAAAAAGAAAAAAAAAATTTCCACTCAAGAAACAGATTGGCAGCCATAAATCTTGATGTTAATCCATCACCATTACAAATGCTAATTAAGACACTCTACCTCATTTTTAAAAAACCAACTAAATTCATTTACCTCATTTCATGGAACCACCAACTCCTATTTATGACTACCTATTATTGTTTTTCTAACATATAACATATAGGAACTTTTATAGCCTGGGTTAAATGTTCCATATGCAGAGATTTCAGGTATAAAAATCTGTTCTGATGGTAAAGACAAGTCATTTAAGCAGAAAACTCAAAGGGTGAGGGGTAGGATCTAGATCTCTGAGAGGCAGAACCCCAATTACTAGTTCATTTATACCTTGCAACATTTTCAAAACCTTTCTAACTAAAGACTCTTTCCTTTCACATTCATGCCCCCCACCATTTACCACCCATAAAAAGTCCTGAAATAAGGATAAATCCTTTGGCCCTGCTCAATATCTCACACTTAGCCATGGGGTGTCCAAAACCAGAAACAATATATACATGTACGCATGCACGCACAAAAAGAAACCAAAGGAAGCAGAGATTTCAATGAAAATGTATCACAGCTGTAAGGCTAATAATTATTATTGTCACTAACATTTATATTACTGTGTGCCACAGAACTAGTCTAACGCCTCTGCCTGTATTAGCTCATTCAATCCTACCCATAGTGCTGAGCTAAGTAGATTATTCCATACTTGCTAATTTGCTACTTGCTAAAATCTATAATCCCCAAATTAATACTCTAGCACTTTTACAAGTCACTCGCAGACACATACAGAGTGGTGAAATATTTGAGTTGCCTGACGGGCCTGTTCTCAGCTGAGGTCAAACAAAACAATGCTGTCTTCTTGCTGCAGCTCTCCTACTTTAAACAAGTAGCCTTTTGGTGATATAGTTAGTGCCACGTTTTCACATTTTTGTGCTTTCTGTTGGTGATTTCAGTTTTTAAGTGCACCACCAGCCCTACGCCCCAGCAGTCCCAAGCACAAGAAGGCAATGGATATGCCTTAGGGAAAAAGTAAATGTGTTAGATAAGCTTCTTTCAGGAATGAGTTACAGTGCTGTTGGCCATAAGTTCAATGCTAATGAATCAATAACATACATTAAATAAAGTGTCTTTAAACAGAAAAATAAAACAAGGTTATGTGTTGACTGCTTGAAAAACTGACCAGAGGACTCACAGAAACCTAACCTGGTACTTCCCTTAAGAGCAATGGTTCAGTATTCACTGACTTTATATTACATTAACTATCACGAATTAATGAGAATCTACTGTACTGTTATCCCCATTTTACACAAGGCACAGAAAAGTTAGGTGGCTTTCTCAAAGTCACAAAGCTTCACAGTGGAATGAAGTGAGAAGAAACACAAGTATGCCACAGAAACCACTAAGGATAAAGGGCAGGAAGCTGCTCAAATTTGCATTTAGAACAAATTACAATGGTTACTGAAAAGATGTAAGAAAAAGGATGAAAGAGCAAAGAACTCCCATCTTATACAATTAGATGGACAGTGGTGCCCCTGAAGTGTGTATGTGTGTGTGTCTTGGAGAAGGCGGGGGTTCAGTTTTGATGGGTTGAGTTGGAAGTGTCAGTAACACTTACAGGTGCAATATAAAGTTGGAAACACAGGTCTGAAGGTAAGGGGAGAAGTCATCTGGAGAAGACAGTAGCAGAAGTCACAGACCTGTATACATTACTCAAGAATAATAAAAAGTATGAAAGGATGAGCGGGCCTAAGACTGACAAAGTAAAGAAATGGGCTCCTCTCATGAACATAATCCCATGGTTGGCAAGAGTACAGACAAATGTTTAGTTAAGTATATTTTGTTTTTCATTATTTATATGAGGAGGCTAGTCCAGGACAGAACCTGAAGAACACAGATACTTAGGGACAGGTACAGAAGGAAGGGCCCTCAAAGAAGCAGTCAACAAGGAAGAAGGAAAACAAAGTGCATATATCACTAAAGCAGAAAAGGGCGTGAAGCTAGTTGTTTTGGTGTGAAAGATCTCAGAGGCAAGCTTTTGACATAAAAGTCACTGCAGAAATATTCAAGGAAAGATAAAAGACCAGTTTATCTAAAAATCGTAGTAACATGGCCCAACCTCTGTCATAAGTCTGTTAAAATTTCACCTTTTGCATTTGAAAAGAACACTTCTTACTTATCAAACTGTAATTTGCCACCTGAGATCTGATCTCCTTGTTTGAAATAACTTGCTATCCTCTACAGAACAGTGGAGATTAGCTGGTGTAGAATTTCACGTTGTATCTGCAAACAAATCAAGCAGATTACATCTATAGAGCATCCAATCTGGTTTCTTGAATACCAGAATTTTACCTGGTTTGACAAATGGTCTCCAGGGACCGGGTCTCCGATCGTCATCAGCCCGTCTGGAGATCCGATCGTCATCAGCCCGTCTGGAGATCCGATCGTCATCCGTGTTTCTCCAGGGCCCCCTGTCATCATCCACACCGCGCCTGGAAAATCTGTCATCGTCGGAGCTCCGCCAAGGTCCTCGATCGTCATCCAGCCCACGCCTGGGACCCCGGTCGTCATCCACGCCCCGCCTGGGACGGTCGTCGTCAGCGTTCCGCCAGGATGGCCTCTCCTCATCCACAGCTCCTCGGCGCAGCCCCCGGTCCTCATCCATCCCACGCCTAGGTCCTCGGTCCTCATCAGCTGTGCGCCAGCTGCCTCTGTCCTCATCCAGTCCTCGTCTAGGTGGTCTGTCGTCATCCGCCTGACGCCAGCTAGCCCTGTCTTCATCGCCAATTCGTCTGGGAGGCCTGTCGTCATCTGCATTACGCCAAAAAGGCCGGTCATCGTCTGCCCCTCGGCGAGAGAACCGATCTTCATCAGGACCACGTCTTGGGCCTCTGTCGTCATCCATGCCACGCCGGGGAACCCGATCATCGTCTGGTCTAAGAGAGGACTCTCTCTCTTCATCATCCCCCAAACGCTTTGGTCGTTCTTCATCTCTTCTTTGAGGCCTCTCTTCATCCCGCCCTTCTCCACGTCTCCACTCCCTACAGAGTAACAAGCCAAACATCTTTAAGAGTAAATTTTCTTAAAAGCAGGTGATCTTTTTGGGAGTGATGTTACTCACTTCTAAAAATCACTTCAGTCTAAATTCATTAATCCTACTCCTAAAAGAGTATGTTCCACTAAAAAAACAACATGAATCCAAAATCTTACATCAACAATTAATTAAACCAATAAGCAGACAAGTGCCTTTAAAAGGTTATCTGCACTTTATGAGGAATACCGTAGCAATTTCTAAATCTATTACTACAAGCTTTCAAAACGATGAGAAAAATGTTATGGAACTGTTCATTCTTACTCTAACCTCAATACTATTAGTTTAGGGAATTAAAAAGAAAAAAAAAACTGAAGCACATATTTCCCAAGATATTTATAAGTCAGTAATTACAGCAGCACTGAAGCAAACATTTCAGTAACAGACATGTGTACAATTCTTCATGACTCCCTTTTCCCCACCCCTACAAAATAAACCAAATGAGAAAAACAATGATAAGATATTAACAGGATCTATGATTTGCTGGTACTATTTTCCTTAACTCTACTTACTTCTCTGGTGGGCCTCTTCTCCACTCAGAATCTATTTCAGGTACTTTTCTCCATGTGCCTTCTGCATCTCTATCACCCCAACGAGGGTCCTACATTGAGCAAAGGTAATGAGAGGCACTACATTAGCAACACTACTGATCAACATATAAACTGAACAGGAATCTCAAAGAGCCAGTAACAAAAGGACAAAGAGATGAAAAGAATAAGTGAAACGTTAAAAGAGATGGACTGTGAAAGGCCAGAAGAAAAGGAGAAAAAATTTCCCTAAGTTAAGGAAATTCTATCTGCTCTAAGTAAATTGAATCCTGACTGACAGGGCACACATGCCAAAACGGGTGAATAACAGACCATATGCTCAGAGCTTCCAAGGAATAAAGCAGAGTATCTACAAAAGTAACAAGACCAAGACTATTATCAAGAACCCTCCTCCCATTATGTACTAGGACAGTGAGCACAGGTCTCTAAACTTCTGGAGGAGGATGACTTTGAACTGGCCAAACCAATGAACCATTATTCAACTGAGAGAGAAAAACGAAACCTCTTTTGAGACATACACAAAAATACTTGATAAAATATACACTCTACAAAACAACTTATCTGCAAAGGGGAAAAGGTGATAAACAGTGTAAACATATTTTAAACTAAATCATGTTGCCAACAAGGTTGTAAAACTGTTAAATGATTTCTAAATAGAGAGATTAGCATTGTTTTAATGCACTGGAGGCAATAAAACTTAAGGTGTGCTCATAATTTTGTTCTGTTCTGAAGAGAGGGAAGAGTTCTCAAAATTTACACACTGCAAGTTTAGACTTTGAAAAGAACAGATGGTAATCACTAAAAGAATAGAGAAAAGCACAACAAATGCGCTGAGAAAACTTCTGAAGTTTGGCTTAAAGAAAGGAAGGGGTGAGTGGCAGGGACATGGAAGCAAATAAAAAACACCAAACCAAATGTCAGGAATAAAGCCGCATATACTAGTTACCATGTTAAACATTAACAGATAACTAAAGACTCTCCAACTGAAAGGGAAGAGGGGGGCCCACAAACAGAAACAACAAAAAAAAGGACGAACACAGAATTTCAAAAACTAATGAAAAGAATTAGAAACCCATAGCCACGGGTGATTTACCTCATCTACTTTAGAAGATGAAGCAAATTAACAGGATGTAGCAAATCGAACACTGTAACTCTGATTTCACACATACAGCACTTTGTGCCCAACAGAAAAAGAATACTCATAGAAATTAGCAACAAGAGTAACAAAACTAAAAATTTATCTATATATTATAAAACAAATTGAAGGCTACAAAGATAACTAGTAGCAGGTCCTCCAGTAAAGTTAAGCATTTGATACAAGTGTGGCACACATACCTCCAGCTACTCATCTCTAACCTTAAAAAATAAGCAGTATTTTATTTAAAGGGCAGCATGGACACATCCCAGGAAAAACAAAGAGCATGCAGGCAGATGTCACAGACACGATAAAGCATAAAACTAGCTCAGAATAGCTAACGTATAGGTGACTAAGAAGAATATGGTGATAGATGAAGCTAATGAAAAAAGCAATAAACATAAAAGGCCCTGACTGCTAAGGAATGTTTTTTACCTTTGGCTCTAAGCAATGAGTACCACTAAAAGGAAGGTTTGAAACCAAGAGCAGGGCTAACAATCAAATATGCATTATGAAAACCAAGCAGGCCACTGTACAGAGGAAAATGTGAAGCTGGGGAAGATTACGATCAGGGAAAATAGTTAAGACCAGTAAGTAATACAGGAAAAAGAAACAATCTGAATTAAGGCAGGAGCATAGGGACAGAATGGAGAGGGAGGGGTTCAAAACACTGTGGTTAAGTAGGTACAATGTCACCACCAGAAGAGGGGATTAAAGAGATACCCCCCCTTTACACAAGATAAAATGAGAAACACAGGTCAGTTTTGGACATGAATGCATATTAAAAATAAACATTTAGACCAGCATTTGAATCACCTGGTACTCTTGTTAAAATGCAGACTCTGAATCAGAAGATTTGGCACTGGGCCTGAGATTCTGCATTTCTACCAAGCTCCTAAAGGGATGGTGAATACTGCTGGTCCCCCAGATTCACCTTTGAGTACCCTCACATCCTCCTCCTAATTCACAGTAACTCCTTTCAAGGGACCAAAACAGTCCCTCTTCCATACGACTGTGTTACTTTTTGTCAAATACTTAGTTTCATGGGATTAGTTCTTACTGAATTAAGTATTCCAAACTGAAGCCTATTATAAAATCCAAACTTTGCTCAGACAACTCTAATCCCCTCCCCACTGCCCCTAGGAACCTTCTGTCTTTGGGAAGACAAAGCAATACCAGACTTAAAAAGAAACGTGAATAATGTGATTTAAAACACCAAGCCCAGACACTGACATTGACCAAACGCATCATGCAAGAGACCTGGCTGATAAACACACATCACATAAAAACAGAGTGATGTCTATACTTACCTTTCTAGAAAGTGAATCATCACCAAGTCTTCTCTCCTCCTCTCTACGACGTTCCCTTTCTTCAATTTCCAGCTCCCTTTGGCGTTTTTTCCTTTCAACCTCTTCTAATTTCTTTACCCGCTCCTGATATTCTCGAAGCTCCTCCTCACGTTTCGCCCGTTCAGCACGCTCTCTCTCTTCCCGCTCTGTACAACGTATCAGGTTATAAAGTGCGCCTCCTACCTGCACGCTTCCCCCAGTGCTAGGTCTACTTCTCTGGTATTAAAGAGGCAGCATAATGTAGAAGGAAATTCTTTTTAAGAATTTTAAAAGAGTTTACAATCAGTTAAACTTGAATATCAGAAATATTCAAGAACACAAGTATTATGCCGCTCAACACAACTGAAGGAGCAGCCCTCCCCCAACTCCTGAGCATCTGGGATGCCAGATAAAGGATCATCTGAGAGACTTCATCTGGCATGTGTTGCTCAATAAATGTTAACACTATATAGACTATAGTGATAAAAAATTAAAAGGCAGAATTTTCAAAAGAACACCAAAAATGTGGAAATAAGCTGGCAGAGGACCTAACACCCTCACAGATAACAAACTGCAGAAAACTACAAGCTGGGTTGTCAGAACCTGAGAACTAGTTAGCTGCAGTTAAGAAGCCAATCATCGGGCTTCCCTGGTGGCACAGTGGTTGGGAGTCCGCCTGCCGATGCAGGGGACACGGGTTCGTGCCCCGGTCTGGGAGGATCCCACATGCCGCGGAGCAGCTGGGCCCTTGAGCCATGGCCGCTGAGCCTGCGCACCCGGAGCCTGTGCTCCGCAACGGGAGAGGCAACAACAGTGAGAGGCCCGCATACCGCAAAAAAAAAGAAAAGAAGCCAATCATCTTGGTTCCACATTCCTCTATTTTCTAAGTAAGACTGTATAAACTGGACCTATCACCAGCCTTCCCATATACCTCCAGTCTGTCTATATAGTTTTACCTTTCATCATTTTTTCTTCTGCCCTCCTCTGCTCCTCCTCTTCCTTTTCTCTATAATAGGTTATTCTTCGTTCTTCTTTACGTTGTCTTTTACGTTCTTCCAAACGATTATGCCTTTCTTCTGCTAATCGCTCTTCAAACTGTTTAAGTTTTTCCTGTAATTGAATGGTTACCAAAAAATAAAAAACAATCAAATTTTCAAGGGCTACAAACTGGCAGTAAGTTTTAAGTTTACAAAATCATTGCAAGTTTCGTGGAACCACAGAAAGCAACCATTAAGTATAAAAACCAAATTTCCAAATGACTGGAGTTCTCGCATGTCGAATTTTTTAAATTTTTAACTGACAATATTATCTATACCCAGTGGGTTTATTTTTATACAATAAATCAAATGATTAAGTCAGAAACTAAGAGCAGGACACTCTGATCTAGTTTTTTCCTTTCTGAATCAAAGAATAAACAAAAGCTTGTATCAAAAGCAAATTTTATGCAGTCCACTTTCACCTTCAGAAAAATTTGTTCATAGTGATGGTTACTTGGCCTATAAAATAATTTCAAGATACCTCTATTAAAATATTATTTGAATGACGATTATAAATGTTAGCTCAAGACAGAATGTACCACCAGGTTAAAGAAGAATCCTTAAGGTAAAACCCAAAAGCTCATGAATAGATGTTTCCCTGAAACCAGTAAGTTCACCTCATAAACAGACTGTCGTGCTGCCTTGAGCCGCATTACAAATAAATCTCTGTCTTCAAGCATCCGTGACATTCGGTTCTTATGTTCAAGAGCCTTTTCCCGTTCTAGCTGCATTGTAGTAATCTGCAAATATATGATACAAAGTTAAATTTCTAAGTATTCATTATCTACTTACTAATTTATCCCCAATTCCTGACAGATATTCTTGAAGAATTACAGGAAGTTCCTTTGCCCCTTCCATTCTGCCATAAAAATGGAAGGGTACCACATCCCTAGGAAGACAATCAGGGACAGAAGATGGATAAAGACAACTTGGAGCATCTGTAAGAAACAGTTTTAACCCCATGGTACCACAACATTTATAGAGGAAAAACTGAAATGTATATAGTAAAACAAAATAACAAATACCTCATGGTATAATAGGCACTATGGCTTTATTATTTAACGCATTTTCTTCCTTAAAAACAACTGGAGGGCTTCCCTGGTGGCGCAGTGGTTAAGAGTCCGCCTGCCGATGCAGGGGACACGGGTTCGTGCCCCGGTCCGGGAAGATCCCACATGTCCGGGAAGATCCCACATGCCGCGGAGCGGCTAGGCCCGTGGGCCATGCCGCTGAGCCTGCGCTCCGCAACGGGAGAGGCCACAGCAGTGAGAGGCCCGCGTACCGCCAAAAAAAAAAAACAAAACAAAAACTGGAGGTTAAGGCACGATGAATTACTCATATAGGAAAGCTTTTCCTTTGTGCTCCAAGTGAAACAATAAAAGGTTTCAGGGCACATGGAGCAAATCCTCTTAAGCATTTTAGCTGGTCTGTAACACTTTTCTTTTTCTAACTTCATACATTTAAAGAATTACCACACAAATTACAACTTCTAAAAAAACTGGCAACACTAGGCCCAGAATGACAACAATCCAATGGAACCAAGAAGGAGAGGCAGCCTCCATAGCTGTGTGTTGTCTCCTGCCTGTGGTTATTTTTTTAACCGGAATGAGGTCACTCGTTTTTGCTACAAATGTGGCCGCTACAAGCATATGCAAATGTTGCTTTTGTATCGTTAGGTAAATACATACAATACAGACTAACAAAACTATAGAAGGAGCTGTTCAGTCACAAAAAACCAGACTGTATGACTCCATCTATAAGAAATATCCAAAACAGGCAAGTCTAGAGACAGAAAGGAGATTAGTGGCTGCTGAGGGAGTGGAGAGAAAACGGAGTGACTGCTAAGGTATGAAGTTTCTTTTGGGGTATGTTCTAAAATTAGGTTGCACAATTCTGTAAATACACTAAAACCATCAACTGCACCCTTTAAATTGGTGAAATACGTGGCATGTGAATTGTATTATGCAGCATGTGAATTGCTGGGTTTTTTTAAAATAAATTTTTCAGCTATCCTTTGTATTTTACAAGTTTCATTTTTTAATCTCTATTCTGAAAATCTGTCTGTCTACCAATCTGTTAGCATGCAGCCATTTAAGCACCATATCTGGCAAAATACAAAAATCAATTTGAAACCCTGTTCCCATTACTGGCAGAGGACTTAATTATAGCTTACAGTCTGAAAACATAATTAAATGAAAACCTTACTCTTTCTTCTTCTTGTTGTTCCCACAGATCCATGTCTTTAATTCTCTGTTCTTCATAAGCACTCTTTATCAAAGGGATTTCTTCCAAACGTTTAGCTCTTTCAAAGTAGTCAATCTGAATGTCATGAAAACAAGTGTTGTTTAAAAAAAAAAAAAAATTCTTTTAAACTTGGCATGTTAAAGTTCACCAGTTCTTTCATTTACCTTTTTTTCTTGATTCTTTAAGCGTTCCTGAAGTTCCTTCTTTTCTTTCTCCAGTTGTTCAACCTGTTTAGCCATGATGAAATCGGGATCCAATTCTTCAAGGTCCTGGAAAGTAATACAAACGCACCATAATTAATAAGAGTATAAAAGAAGTGCATAGCAGTCAATATGGAGCACCATTTCTTTCTAGAAACATATGCTAAATTACTTTCTTTATAATGGGCAAATGTTTGCAATGGGTAAATTCAGGCAATATAAAAATGTTTTAAAATAGCCTTATTTCCACTTGATTGTAGGGAAAAACAATGTAATCTTAACATCTATTTCTTATTCCTCCATTCTACCGTATCCAAACTCCAATTCAACAGCAGCTAAAAACTGTAGCATCACTAAAAACAAATGCTTACTTCAGAGATTAATGAACTAGCTGTATCAAAATGAGTGAAATAACCCAAAATAAACCAATAAATGGTAAAGAACTGTGCTTCTGGGCTTCCCTGGTGGCACAGTGGTTGAGAGTCCGCCTGCCAATGCAGGGGACACAGGTTTGTGCCCTGGTCCGGGAAGATCCCACATGCCGCGGAGCGGCTGGGCCCGTGAGCCATGGTCGCTGAGCGTGCGTGTCCGGAACCTGTGCTCCGCAACGGCAGAGGCCACAACAGTGAGAGGCCTGCGTACCGCAAAAAAAAAAAAAAAAGAACTGTGCTTCTAAGAGACCCGAATAAAACTGAAGTTTTTAATGCATAATATGCTACATACTTCAATGTCAATATCTTTGAACGCTTTGGCTCCCAGTTCTGTCTTCTTGATCTGCTCCAAACGCTCACGAACAGTTTTCTTCTTGATTTGTTCATGTTCCTGTAAGATACGCTCCTTCTCTCTCTCCTTTGCCTCCTGTCGCAGCCTCTCTTCTTCAGCCTTCCGTACTTTCTGGAGTTCAGCTTCCCTCTGCTCCAGCTCTTCTTTCTCACGCTGAATATTCAGACTCTCAAGTCGCTCTTTCCTTTCCTCAATTGTCTGCCGGCGAGCCAGGATACGCTGATGCTCTTTCCGTGAATTTTTAAGGTATGCAGTAACAGCCAACTGATGCTGTTCTTCTTTCTCTTGCTTCAAAAACAAATGCATTAAAAAAAATTTAAGCGACATACCATGGTATCAGACATCAAAAATATTACATAATCCTAATATATTATCCTTACATGCATGCATCTGCAGTTAATAACAGACGATAACATTATTCAAGCTACTGGTTCCCAGTACCAAATACTATGGCGCTACTCCTACTTGAAGTCTTTAACAGTAATGACATAGCTGAAGAACGTTTATCTGCTAGGTTGACTTTTCCCTGAACCAGATCTACTTTAAAGTGTTCAAGCCAAGGTGGAATACTAACAGAGCTCACAAACAAGAAACAACTGAAGCAGAAAGGAAAAGCCCAATCATAGTACTCCCCTATTTGGAGGGTCATCACATGTGGTCTGTTATTGTACGGTTTAACAGTACTCCGTTTATCACATTACCCGAGTAGTGTTATCATTTTATCCCATGGAAGGAAGCTCAAAGATCTGTATATCTGATAAAGATATTTGATAAAATACCAAAACTATCAAATACAACTAAATATCAATAGGAAATATATAATAAATCCCTTCTCTCAGACATCGTCTCAAACCTTTTTGTGAAAGACATAAGGGCCCCTCAAAATTCTGTAGTCCATTTCTCCCAAAGATACATACCAGTATATGAGCTGGCTTAATGACTTCAAGGGCTTTTGCAAGTACTGAGGACATGGCTGTCAGCTGATTTCTGATCTGTTCTGAAGGCATGCTCTGCAGATGAGGACCAATTGGAGCATCTTCTCGAGTAGCATAATTCAAATCAGATCCAAAACTAAGGGTCCGAGATGTGTGGTCAATACGAACCTTTGAAAATTAAATGGTATTATCAACAGTTAAATCTACATGCAAATATAGTCATTCTACAAATGAATAACTTGATTAAAATTTCAAATAAAAAATTAACTGAAGAATGTCAAATATAAAAGCTAGAAGATTAATTCAATAAAGCTTTACAACGGTGCCACTGTACCAAAAGCTGAGAAACAAAGAGTATGCGTTTTTTCGTCCTCAAAGGCCTCCAACCTCAGAGTCCCCTTGCAGCACCTACCTGAAGGTCGCAGTGCCTGGCTGCATCTACTATGGCCCGTTCCAGTTGGAAAGCATCAACAAAAGGAACCAGAGAAGTCAAACGAGAAAACTCAATGCTCTGATAAATTTGTGCCACCTGCATAAAAAACACAAGGTTAGTAATAATAGCTATCATTTATTCAGCAATTTTTATGTGGAGTCTCATGACAACCATGGAAAGTAGAAATTTAGCCTATTTTTCAAAGAAAAGAAAACTGAAGCTCAGAGTATGTTAACAGTACATTGCTGGAGCTGGAATTACAATCCAAGGCTATTTCAAAGGATTATGTTATATTTTGAACCATCACATAATCCTTTCATATCCTAGTTTCATTAAAAAAAAAAAAAAACCATCTAAATGGTCACATATTTGTAGATAGAGACCTGCTACTTACCTAATTCATCTGAACACTTAATAAAATTGTTTATTTGTCTGAAGGAGACTGGCAGTATTACTACTTAGTTATACTGCTAATTAACCTTCAATTATTTGTATAGCACATAAGAAATAACACTGCTCACATACAGGAGAGAAAGCAGGTCAATGAAATGTGCACAAATATGAAAGTGAACATATAGTAAAAGCGCCCCCCAAATGAAACAAATGGAAGACAAAACAGGATCATTAAAGCCATATTAGAAACCATAATATTCAAACTTAAGTACAAAGGTGGGCTAAAATACGTTAAAAGACTGACAATACTGGGACTTCCCTGGCGGTCCAGTGGTTTAGACTCTGTGCTTCCAACACAAGGAGCACGGGTTCTATCCCTGGTTAGGGAACTAAGATCCCATAGGCCGCGCAGTGCAGCCAAAAAAAAAAAAAAAGACTGATAATACTTAGTGTTAGCAGGAAAAAAGGCTTTCTATTTCTTGTTCACTACTGGTGGGAGGGCCCATGAATTTGATCTTTGAGGATCTATTAAAGCTTTAAATGTGTAGACCATGACTAATTCCACTTCTTAGCTACAGGAAATCACAGAAGAATGCAAAGATACAAGTACAGAAGATGCTCACTACTGCAACATTTTATGACAGCAAAAAAACTAAAAAATTTCCATCAGGGCTTCCCTGGTGGCGCAGTGGTTGAAGAGTCTGCCTGCCAATGCAGGGGACACGGGTTCGTGCCCTGGTCTGGGAAGATCCCACATGCCGCGGAGCGGCTGGGCCCATGAGCCATGGCCGCTGAGCCTGCACGTCTGGAGCCTGTGCTCCGCAACGGGAGAAGCCACAACAGTGAGAGGCCCGCATACCGCAAAAAAAAAGAAAAAAAAAATTCCAACAATAGACTCTGAATAAATAAATCATGGTACCTTTAGACAATGAAAAACTACGTACGTATTAAAAGGAATAAGACATAACGGCTAACAAGGAAAAATGTACGAAGACAGTGGTCAACAAAAAAAGAGACAAAAGCAGTTATGAATCACATAATTGTTTTTTCAAATCAAACAGATAAATAATAAAACTAATTTTGGTGGAGGGTAGAATTTGGGGAGGCTTTCATTTTCTAGGCTATTCCTACATTTTTTAGTTTTGTGATCAAAACAATCAAGGGAGAAATTACAGCTCGTCCATAAAACATTCATTTTTTTCATCTTTACCTGCTGGAGAAGCCGGAGTATGGTGTTGTTTTGCAGCTGTGGGACATACTGTTGTAACTCTGGCTCCTTTTCAGGTTGCTCCCTTACCCAATTTAAAACCTATAAAATCCATTAAATTGAAAAAGAGTTATATTTTCTACACGACAAATACTAAAACACCTGAGATATTTTTTTTCAATTTTCTTAACATACAAAACCACCACACAATGCAAAGAAATACAAAAGGTAATATGCAGCTATTGGCTGTTGTCTGAAGGCGACTGACAGCAATGGCTAAATTAGTCATGCTGCTAATTTACCTCCAAAGGTTTATTTAGCATATCAGAAATATCTTTTCTCTTGACATAAAAAAAAAAAAAGACAATGAAATGTGCACCAAATTCAAACACACAGGACAACACTTCTCTCTTAACAAATAAAAATACAACCTAAAACTACAACAGGGCTGGCTACGTGGTAATGTAACCAAAGCTTACCTTTGTGACTCTGTCACAGAGTTTTAGTGGGTTAAATTCGACTTCTAGCCAATTGTAAAGGTCTTTTACTTCTGGGACAACATACTGTAGCACATTGAATCTGACCTACAGTAAGCAAAACAAAAGGTTTAAACGCTGAAGGTGTTTTCAACTGGGATTCTGAAATGATTATAAATTAAAGAAAAATATAAGATTGGAAATCTGGGATATGACTCTAAGATTATCTAGCCTCAACCTCACCTCCTTGAAATTTATGAAAAAGAAATCCAGGACCACTACTCTGAGTCTCCTGCCCCAAATTATGCAGCTCTCTACAGTGAAACCCCAAAAGAATTTACAAGGGAAATAAAAACTCATCAACACAATCAAAATATTTACAAAGACAATTTGTGTGGCCAACATCGACTAATTTATTATCAATAACAAGTAAAATACCAGTTTACAAACAACTTTATCACACAAAAGTTATTACAGCAGCGTCACTCCTGATAGCCACAAACTCAAAAAAAACTCAGGACAAAAAGGGATAGGTTCACATAATATACAGAAACGGTCAAAGAAAGCACAGCTACATTCAATACATGAATAAATCTCCCAGATGGTGAGGAAAAGAATTTCACATATTATTCCATTTATGTGAAATTTAAATTTCATATAAAATATACAAACAGGGAAAATTAATCTGTGGTGTTATAAATCAGGACAGTGGTTCTTCTTGGGGGAAATGGGAGAGTGTTGACTGGAAAAATCTTTTGAGAATTTATGCCAATTACATTTATGATTTGTACTTTAAAAAAAGTTACAGTTTAATACATTTTAAGTTTATATTTGAATAGAACTCAACTTCCTTTCACAATAAAGATGCTGCTTGCATAAACCGCCCTCACAAAGGAGACAAAAAAGTGGTATAATTTTATAAACTCCAAAACTGCCCATTACCAAATCCTATCTTACCTGTGCTCTAACTACATGCAGTGCATGTGACCTTTATCCTTTACTTGTTGGAAACTGCTAACCCAAAGAGAGAACAACTGCAGCCAACAAACCAAGACCCCCAAAGCACAGGAGCACGTACCCCTACAGACTAGGTTCCAAACTGAGGCAACTGTTGGCAGATCCCATCTCCAAGACAGGAGGATGTCCACGCTCTCGAGCACTCTAGGTTTATCTCCAGTGCAAAATGCGTGCATGACTGATGTCCCACAGCATTTGAATACTTCCCTTGTAAGTGCCCTTGTATGTTTATAGGAATACGATGTGATACAAGCATTCAAATAAAATTCCCCCAGTCCTGATTTCATTCCTATCAAGAAATTATTCTATAGCCATCATCAAAAAGTCTACAAATAAATCCTGGAGAAGGTGTGGAGAAAAAGGAACCCTCCTGCACTGCTGGTGGGAATGTAAATCGGGGCAGCCACTATGGAGAACAGTATGGAGGTTCCTCAGAAAACTAAAATTAGAATTACCATATGACCCATCAATCCCACTCCTGGGCATATATCTGGGCAAAACTATAATTAAAAACGATACATCAGCCCTATGTTCACAGCTGCACTATCCACAATAGCCAGGACACGGAAACAACCTAAATTTCCATCAACAGATGAATGGATAAAGACGACGTAATACATACACACACACACACACACACACACACACACAGAGGAATACTACTCAGCCATACAAAAAACATAATGCCGTTTGCAGCAACATGGATGCAACCAGATTATCATACTAAGTGAAGTCAAAAAGAGAAAGACAAACACCATATGATATCACTTATATGTGGATTCTAAAATATGACACGAATGAACCTATCTATGAAACAGAAACAGACCCACAGAGCATAGACTGGCGGCTGCTGGGGGTGCAGGGTATAGAGACGGACTGGGAGTTTGGGGTTAGCAGATGCAAACTCTTCCATACAGAATAAACAACAAGGTCCTACTATACAGCACAGGGAACTATATTCAGTATCCTGAGATAGGCCATAATGGAAAAGAATATTTAAAAAATGTACATACATGTATAACTGAATCACTTTGCTGTACAGCAAAAATTAACACAACACTGTAAACCAACTACAATTCGATTTAAAATAAATAAATAATTATTCTAGATTTTCCATTTAGCACCCCCTCCAAATAGGGAATGTGCTAGACAGGCTACCATAATCTATTAAAGTACATTTCTCTCTAAAATTACTAATTGGCTTTCTGACCTAACAATACCTTATGAACTTGATTAATTTGAGTCTGTTCCTGAGATATTAGAATCATTCTCTTGGTGGTTATGAATTTAGTTATATGAGGCCAAAACTCAGGTCTCGACCTTGTACATATGGTGAACTCAAGTTAGCTATTCTATTCATCTGGCACCAACCAGTACCTTTCTTTTAAACATTTATCTATGGGTACAATGAGGACCCAGATCTGGATGTCCTGGCTACTGACCCTGATCCCACCAATACTCACCCCTGAATAAGTATCTTTAACATTAAGGTGTGCTATGTACAGACATGGGCTCAAGAGATATGGATTATACTTCCAGTTTGGCACATTTTTCAGTATTTAAAAAATTTTTTGCTAGTAAGACCTCTTCCTAAACACAATGCTGTTGTTTTATAATTTAATTCAGTCCCATAGAAACTTTCCAAAACACAAAGCTGATTTTTGCAAGTGGAAGCAGAATAAAACATGGAGGCATACAAAGACAGAGAAATACTGTTTTAGATATTAAGTTTTTTTATAAAAGTTGACCACAAAGGGAATTTGCCTTGCTACTATACAAAGCAGTATGTTACAAGAGAAAACTGTTGCCATATAAAAATTGTGTTAATTTTTATCTAAATTAATTGACTGCCAGTAAAGTAAGGCCTATTCTCTAATACCTGTCCCTCTTTTTTCTCTTGTCCCAAAGTAATTTGCTGGAGGTGTACCACAATAACCACTAAGTCAGACTATTACTGTTAATCAGAATCTCTAAAATCTAAACTCCTCTAAGAGTGCAAATTCCATTTAAGCATCACTTGCCTGGCATGTAACAGACACTCACGTGATAAATTTCCACGGAATTAAAGATTCCAATGTAAAACATTGTGAAGATACAAAATCTTAGGCTCCATATTCTGAAACTGATTTAGTGAATGCAGTGGGTGAAACCTAGAAATCTGCATTTTAAAAAGTACTTCACAAAATTTCAGTGCATAGCCCTGATTAAGAATCACTGCCTTAGTAACATACAATGAAAGTTTAAAAGAAAAAAGTTGGAAACATTTTAACTGTCCAGAATTGGGCCTAATCTAACTCACATTCTTTCCTAGCCTCATTATCGTATTTCTAACACCTATCAGCTTGATTTTTTTCTATTACCCCTGAACATTCTTGCCCATCATCACTTCTCTTACCAAGTGGCCCATATTATTCCTTGAAGCTAGTCCAAGTCTTGTCTGCTACATCAAATTTAACCCCAGCTCACTCAAGACAAAACACCTCAAATGAACACAGTGTTGACTTACACCAGTGGTTCTCAAAATTGTCCATGCATCAGAATTCCCAGCATTTAATGATCATAAATTATAAAACCTGACCATATAGCTTTCTGTTCAAAGCCATAAGAATGCTAAAACTTATACCAACCATATCGTTAATAAGGCCAATTCGCGTTGGTGGGGCTTGCAGGCCTAGCAGTGTTGCAAGGCGACGCTGTTTTTCAACTATAATGCCGTCCATATCCAGAAGTCGAGCAATATCAGTACGCTCAGGGGTAATGGGGATGGAAAGAGTGGCCAAAAGGACTCTAGTAGACATTCTGGAGAACAAAGTTACAATCTGTTAAATGTGTAAATGTTACTTGATAAGCAGAAAGACACTTCTCTTTAATCCTCTAGTAAAATATGCCACTGATAGAATATGTACACCACCATGGTAAACTGTACTCATAAGCATTCGTCAAAGCATGGGATTAATTAAAAGAGAAATGGACTATGCTAAAATGAACACTTGGAGAAGCAGAACTTCATTCACCCGCTTACTACCGTCAATGTCTTCTAGCTATAAAGACTGTGGGTAAAGCGGCAGAACAGACACATTTGCATGTACCCCATACTTCCTTATAAAAACATTTAAGGCAGCTTTTAAAACGAAGGGAAAAATGACAATTAAGAAAGAGGAAAAAATTACAAGGACCATAAGTGAACATAATTATGGAAGGTGGGGGTCAAAAGCTAAAGCTTCCTTAAAACACAAAAGGAAAGTCGGGTTGAATTCAGAGCACCGTAGGACACTAAGGATTGTGCGCTCTGGAGCACAAGAGTCTAGAGTTGGAATCTGAGCTTCACGATTCCCAAGACTGGAACCTTAGGCAAAATACTTCATTTTCTGAGTCACAAGGCTGTTGTGAGGATTAAGGAAAATAACGTACATAGAGCAAGACAGCTTAATGATTATGACAGTACTCTTATAGTATTTTCTAATGGGAGAGTATAGAAACAACAAAGGAAAATCAGGTTTTTTCTTATCCCAAACAGACATGGATTATGTACAGGACAGTGAATGACATAATGAACACTATCCTCAAGAGTTATTTTTTTAAAATACATACTAGAAAAATTCATTTATTTGGTTCCATGTATTGCTTTAAAAGCTAAAAGGAAAACAATCTGGTGTATATATTTCTACTAGAGGCCAAAATAACATGGTCTACCAATAGGATACGGTATGTGAGTTGCCTAAGCCCAACTGAAATGTACAATAAAAACCAAACATGACTGAAAGAAAAGTATGTATGTTAAAAAAATAAAATGGTCTTTAGATTGTTAGGTTATAGACTATCTATCTACATAAAAATACACACACCAAATATTCTATACAGTTAATGTTTTATAGTTGGGAAAAAGTTACTTGATAGAAGTACTCATTTGTTTTGTCTAGTTAGTTCCTAGATTCTAAATACCCATACGCGGATAGAAAGCTCATACCTTAACACTGACTTTCCTAATATTCCATTTTCTCAGTTGGAGAGTTATCAGATAAAAGATAGCTACTGAAGACCAAGAATACTGCCCAAGAAGAACCACGTCAAGATATTTTTGGTAGCTACAACTGGAAGGACTGCTACTGGCACCCAGTGGGTAAACCAGGGATGCTGCTGAAGATCCTGAATGCAGTCCCCTCCACAACAAAGAATGAACCAGCCCCAAATGTCAACAGTGCACAAGCTGAGAAACCCTCATCAAACACTATCATGCCATTTAGAAGTTATTTCTTTCATAATTTCAATACTATCTGATAATAAGACTCTTACCTTTGCATCTCTTCTTGTGTAAGATTCTTTCTCATTTCTCTAGATAAATGATAAAGACGATGGAGTGTAGATGCATGAAAAAGAGCATTTCCAGATTTCCAAAACACAGTTGAGACTTTGTTATAATAATTTGCCATCAACTGAGGTTTGGGCGGTTTTTTAGACAAGGAGAAGAGCCCATGAATATCTTCCACAGCTTTGAATGCTTCCTAAAATTAGTGGTACAAATTACAGTCATTGCATTCTAAACAAACAAACAAATCTAGCTCAAATCTCTTTATGAAACTTAAAATACAGAACACAAGAATAAAAATGGCAAATAAAATGCCTTCATGTGTGGTTGGTTCTCTTTATTCGTCTATAATTCAATATCTGATATATTTCAGAAAAAAATCACAATTACAAAAACACTAAATCCTTAAACTGCTTAAAGTAGATTGCCCAAACTTTTTAAAAAAATATGCATATTATCATACCGCTTGAGGGAATATATATTTTAATCTCAAAGGATATAAAACACAATATAGAGGTTATTTGAGTGATAATGGATATTTTCTCCCTTTTACTTATCTATTTTTCCTATACTAAGCGTGTTTACTTGTCTTCTATTGAACTTTTTTTCCTCTTTAGTTCATCAGACAGTATTCCAAGGGTGTACCCTACAGAAAAGGAAAATATGGGGAGAGAGCGGGAAATCACATTTCCACTTGGCTGAAAAACTACCAATTTTTAGTTTCTTCCTCTGCAATTTCAATTAGATTTGGTGGGGGAATCAAATATATAAAAACAATTCATGTGAAAATGTCTTTGCAGAATTCTTAGAGTAAAAAGGCCATGCTGAGGACAAGATTCCCAACACCACTGGGATCTCCAATGTATGATATTCACTGTGCATAGCTTACTAAGTCAGGGCAGCACTGAAATATCTAGGAGATAATCTAGTGCAGTGCTTCTGTAGCTCTCTGCGGTAAAGGACAAGTTCATCTTTGTCATTTCTAACCTGTTGCCACCAATACTTTTATAAAATACAATAAAATTACTACAAAAATAAGATGGAAAGATGAACTTAGACTTTTTTTTAATCAGAGTAAACAGACACAAAACCACCATGAAACTTCTTTTAAAAATTTTGTAAATGCATATCCTCCAAGCATTAAGCCATACTTTGAGCACTGAGGTCTGAAAAAGATTACATGATTTGGCTCAGAACTGACAGCAGGCATCAAGAACCAAAATATCTGAGACTTCCTGTCCAGAACTCTTCCTACTCCATTAGACAACCTTAAATTTGTCACCTATCCATTGAAATTAACCAACAGATTATCAAGATGCAGATACTCATTAAGAAAAAAAAGGTAATATGGGCTGTTATTACTACAAAGAAAAGCTAACAATTCACAACATACCTGCCACAATTCCATGCTGATAGCACTGTCCAACTGAACGAGCCTGGTTTCCAAATGCATGGACTGGCTCTCTGGATTATTAAGATTGATTGCTGTACTTTGGTTATGGTGGCGTTGAATCTGAGACAAGTGCATTCTCAAATTGTCACACAGCTTACGGAATTCAGCCTTACGGGTATATTGGAGGCAGAATTTGAAAGCTATAAGCATAAGTGTAAAATATATTAGGTACTTTCCACCATCAACTTAAGTATTTGAATAGGTTTTATTTCATATACTAAGGTCAGTTATTTTAACAAGATTTACCAAACTCACCATCAGTCTTTAGAAGTGATCAGAGTCATAACTCACTTCATGTGCCCTGACCACCTTTTAGACATAGTCATCAGTCCTGGTCTAGGACTAAAATACGGTTCTGGGAGAGTTTACAAAAGGAAGCGATTCAAATTTAGGTCTAGGAGGGACTCACCTTTCAAACACTTCAAACCCTAAAAGAGCAAAAAAATTCTGGTCTGAAATACAATGAACTTTCCTATCTAAGTTACTAGAAAACAAGCTTTTGCACTAATTAAAACTAAATAATACAAATTGGGGGTGTGTGGTAACCTAATTTCAACTGTGTACACAGATGTGCAAATGAAGTACTTGCTCCACCATTAAAATACATAGTCATTTTCTACTGTCAAAAATGCAATACTGGGCTTCCCTGGTGGCGCAGTGGTTGAGAGTCCGCCTGCCGATGCAGGGGACACGGGTTCGTGCCCCGGTCCAGGAAGATCCCACATGCCGTGGAGCGGCTGGGCCCGTGAGCCATGGCCGCTGAGGCTGTGCGTCCAGAGCCTGTGCTCCGCAATGGGAGAGGCCACAACAGTGAGAGGCCCGCATACCACAAAAAAAAAAAAAAAAAAAAAAAAAAGCTATGCTAAAATAACTTTTGTCCTTCCCCTAAAAAAGAGTATTTCTATTTCAAAGGATGCAGTTTAACTACAAGTTAATATTTATCTCAACTGTTATCAAAAAGCCCTAGCTTGTGTTAATGAAAATTCACATATGCTAGCCATAACGAAACAGATCAGCCAATCAGCCCCATATTAAAAAGAATGGCAACACCTGCTTGTGCCTAAGGCCAAAGTAAGAAAAAGCCAAGAGCCACTCTCAAGTCACTTACAGTTAAAAGGCTGCATTGACAGTAAGGCAAAAAGACAAGATTAGGAAAACAGACTTAACACAGTTCTTCAGATTAAAAGTGCATGCAGTATTAACTACTAGATACTTTTTATGATGATCCTGAGTCATCAAGGTTTAGTTCTATATTCAGTAACACTGTTTAAGAAAGGAAAAATATATAGTTTTTCATAGAATCATGTAAGTCTTCTGGACCTTAAAAAGACTTCAGAAACCCTGTACATGGTTAAGTAGCTTGCCAAAGAATATGTTGTAGAGTCAAAAGTAGAACTCAAGTTTGCCAGAAAGCAATCAAAAAGTTAAGTTTATCTTTTCAGTCACTTGGAAAATTCCAAAATGACTTTAAAAGGTGTTTCAGACATCAGTGGAATATAGAGAAATACCTTGACTAATGAAACAAGTTTCTTATAATCATTTATATAATATTCAAATGAATGCTAATCATCTACAACAATAAAAACTATGTAAAATAAGTACTACAGAGAAAAGGAGGTTAACTTTAACAGTTAATCTTTTGCAAAACCTATCCCTAAGTCAACTTTCAAATCAGTTCTTGTTTTACCTTGTTGGGCAATATCATGGTAGAGACGCTCTACTCTAGAATTGTTTCGAAGAAGGTCCAAACACTGTCTGTATGATTCCCACAGGAATTTAACCCATGGAGTTAAAAGTAATCTGTCGGTACGATCCTGAGTGTCTTCACCACTTACAGCACTTAGGAGAACACTACAAAAATATTTAAAAACATTGAAAACAATTTTAGACATGGTTTCCTACTTTGCCATATGATTATAAAACCAAAACCAAAATTGATCATTATAAAATAGTTTAAATGTTTACTACAACTCTGGACACACTGTAAAGCTATCACTTAGTGTCAAAGTATTTGAATTCCCAACCTGTATTACAGCCATTTAAATTAGTATACACCCTCCTATCTGATGGTTGTAATTTTCCACCTTTATGAACTTTGAATAGTACATGACTTAAGGTTACCATACATTTAAAACTTCAAAGATAAGCATTCTTTCTAGCAAACATCTACTTCAAATGGGTATGATGGAGACACATGTAAAGAAAAACTGAGAAAAATTTACTTAGCAATTTAATCCACACACCTCTCAGGAGTTTGAATATTATCCAGATCTTCTATGTCTAAGACCATCTGCTGGGATTCTTCTTTAGCAGCTTCAGTTTTCTCCTCTGCCAATTTCAAGTATGCCCTAACAACATCCTCCAGAGATTTGATGTTCACCTAGACAAAATAAATAAATAAAACTTTCCCCAACAAACCATAAAATATTTTAAAAGCAAACTTTATGATATAAAACATAATAACTTTCAGAGGCAAACTCCTCTGAAAATTACTAAAAGCACTTAGTAAAACATAAAAACCCAGCTGTTCATACCTGTTGACAAATGTTCTTATACTGATATAAGCCTTCTTTAGCCAAGTGGCTCTTGCGAAGATCCACACAAAGTTCCAAGTATTTCAACATAATTGGCTCGTGTATCTTTTGCCATGTTCTATGTTTCTTACTTTTCATAACATCGTAAAGAACGTCCAAAGCAGGCTGCTTTTTGCCAACTTCAAGAAATTCTGGGAAAGTAATTCAGGAGAATTAAAATCAGTTATGTATACTATATAAATGCCTAAATCTTGCTTTTTAATTTGGCTGTTTTAATTTCTGAACCTATTACCATCTCTTTTGAGGTCAAATTTATTTTATTTATTTATTTTTTACATCTTTATTGGAGTATAACTGCTTTACAATGGTGTGTTAGTTTCTGCTTTATAACAAAGTGAATCAGTTACACATATACATATGTTCCCATATCTCTTCCCTCTTGTGTCTCCCTCCCTCCCACCCTCCCTATCCCACCCCTCCAGGCGGTCACAAAGCACTGAGCTGATCTCCCTGTGCTATGTGGCTGCTTCCCACTAGCTATCTATTTTACGTTTGGTAGTGTATATACGTCCATGCCACTCTCTCGCTTTGTCACAGCTTACCCTTCCCCCTCCCCATATCCTCAAGTCCATTCTCTAGTAGGTCTGTGTCTTTATTCCTGTCTTACCCCTAGGTCCTCCATGACATTTTTTTTTTCTTCTTAAATTCCATATATATATGTTAGCATACGGTATTTGTCTTTCTCTTTCTGACTTACTTCACTCTGTATGACAGACTCTAGGTCCATCCATCTCATTACAAATAGCTCAATTTTGTTTCTTTTTATGGCTGAGTAATATTCCATTGTATATATGTGCCACATCTTCTTTATCCATTCAGCCGATGATGGACACTTAGGTTGTTTCCATCTCCGGGCTATTGTAAATAGAGCTGCAATGAACATTTTGGTACATGACTCTTTTTGAATTATGGTTTTCTCAGGGTATATGCCCAGTAGTGGGATTGCTGGGTCATATGGTAGTTCTATTTGTAGTTTTTTAAGGAACCTCCATACTGTTCTCCATAGTGGCTGTACCAATTCACATTTCCACCAACAGTGCAAGAGGGTTCCCTTTTCTCCACACCCTCTCCAGCATTTATTGTTTCTAGATTTTTTGATGATGGCTCAAATTTATTTTTGACTTCTAAAGCTATGCCAAAATTATCCAAGGTAAAACAATGAAAAATTAATACTATCTCAAATATGACCTACAGGTAAAACTAGATTTCACTCAATTCCTCTGTACCAATTATATCTTTCTAAGATATTTTAAAGTTCCAGAAATTCAAGTCATGAGGGAAAACAATCTCCCCCTTGTACATGCAGAAAAATCAAGTATAACTTCGGTCACAATGATGTGGCTGATGAAATTTTTGTTAGTTTATGTTAAGACTTGAGGCAGAAAAAACAAGTTAGATTGACTTTTTTCCTTTACAATCTATTGACTGTGTGGGTCTATTTCTGGGCTCTATAGTTATCACTCTCTATTGATCTGTCTAGTCTTTTGCCAATACCTCACTGTCTTGATTACTGTAGCCATATAGAAAAGTCTTCAAATCAAGTAGGGTGAGTACTCCAACTGTGTTCTTCAGTATTGTGTTGGCTATACAACACCTTTTGCCTTTCCACATAAACTTCAGAATTAGCTGTAGATACCTACAGAACAGCTCATGGGGACTTCCCTCGTGGCCCAGTGATTAAGAATCCGCCTTCCAATGCAGGGGACGTGGGTTTGATCCCTGGTTCAGGAACTAAGATCCCACACGCCACAGGGCAACTAAATCCGAGCGCTGCAACTACTGAGGCTGCACGCTCTGGAGCCCACGCACCACAATGAGAGAGAAGTCCACATGCTGCAAGGAAAGATCCCACATGCCGCAACTAAGACCCAGCCAAATAAATAAAATAAATAAGTTAAAAAAAAAAAAAAGAAAGCTCACTGGGATCTCATTGAATCTATATAACAAGTTTGGAAAAACTGACAACAGTATTTACTCTTCCAATCCATGAGCACAGAATATCACTCCACTTATTTATCCCAGTCTAAACATGAGAAACATATTGAGACAAATCCCAGCTGAGAAAATACCTGACCAATACTGCTCAAAACCGTCAAGGCCATCAACAAACCTAAGAAACTGTCACAACCAAGAGGAGCCTAAGGAGACAACTAAATGTAATGTGGTATCCTAGATGGGATCCTGGAATACAAAAGGGACATTAGGAAAAGCTGAGGAAATATGAACAAAGTATGGACTTTCCTTAATAACAATGTAACAGCATTGATTCATTAATTGTGAAAAATATACCACACAGATGTAAGATATTCATTAATAGGAGAATCTTTGTGTGGTGTATATGGGATCCCTCTGTACTATATGATAATTCTGTAAATCTCAAATTTCTAAAATTAAGTTTATTTTTTAATTGGGAAAGAAAAATAGAACGTAGACCAAAGAAATGTATACTCTTTTAAAATTCACCACCTAAACCTGAAGGCATGTACATGGCAATATTTCAAAATCAGTTCCAATCTTAGGTATGTTGCTCGTTTTGAAACTCAATCAAAAGCAAAGTCTCCTCTATCACATTATTTCTGACCAAGGTTAAAATTTATATTTTTTCTCATCTTATTTTCTTTTGTATACTTAATAGACTAGGGGGTGGTATTTTTCTGGTTATGTTCAACTTAAAACTCAGTAACTGGCAAATTTCACACACAGAAAAATCTCTCCACTGAACATTTGAAAAATAATTTGGCAGAACTAAACACTAGTTTACACTATAAAAAACTTAAAACATCTGTTTTTTAAATCATTGTTTACTTTCCTAAGGAAAAAAAAAATCCTTGACAAGAAATTCTTTTAAGTGTTAACCTAACAATGTATAAAATTTTCTAACATTAACTGTGCTAGGCAAACAGATAAAAATGTCTCTTATTTGGAGGATTTACTAGATCTACAGATTTAGTGGGTAACTCTGTTATTTCTTCTCCCAATTATCATATCTTTCAGGAATGCTGTTTCTAAACATTCCTTCCTCCCGGAAAACTACAAACAATATTCCAACTCTAGTATATTAAAAAGCTTGCACAGGATAAATCACAAAACATACTGAACTTAGTATCTTTAACACAATATCCTACATCATCCCATATTATATCAAATCATATTCCTTACAGGCAAATGAATATAAATCCCTCTTCAATACTTCAACAGTCTCAATATCAAACCTGCCAATATGACAGAAAGGCCATTTTCAGTTGAGTCAATTTTATTACCTCCCCCCAAATAAATCCTACAAAATTAAACAAAGATGTAATACAACTAGATACTTTGTTGAAACAAGCCTTTTCTATTTTAAGGGGAGGACCTACCCATCTTCTTCCTGGAGCATGCACAGATTATTTTAAAATCCAACAGTACTTTAAATGCTTTTCAAAACTGACATACACAGTTTCTATCAGCCAAAAATTGGGGAGGAAATGTTTTTAAATTTATCCTTTACATTAAGAATATCACAGCAGCACACCAAAATGACCTATTATAACTTATTATATCCAATTCCCAAACTTATGCTGAGGATTTAAATCCTATACTACCATATATAAACACCGTCAACGCAATACAGATGTGGTGACAAAATATTAAACTGTCAAAAATTAATTCACTTTCCCAATATCTTATTTTTAAATTCGTGTGGTATCTTAATGTCATTTAAAAAAAACAAAGTCTTGTTCAGTGATACAACTAAAAGTACTTTTCATTTCCTCAACAGCCAATCAAAATTTAGGATTCCAAATTCAATACTTTCAAACTCTGAAACAACAGTTTCATAAAAGCCAAAGCAAATGCATTAAAAAATAATTTTTCATAGGACCATCACCACCACCAAGAAAAAAAGGAAAACATGGATACCAGGCAAGGATGTTTTTAAAAGAAAACACTGAAATGGAAAGAAGTTTCTCATGATGATCCATGTTGGTGAGTTCCTGTCTTTATCCTAACTGATATCTGAGGATATAGTTTAGATGATCCTCTGAATCATCTAATTAAGGGGAAAATAAGTTTTTGAGGCTGGAAAAAACTATCACACACTAAAACTGCTACTGCAAAATTTACAGAAATGTTCATTTCCAGATTGATATTTTTGAAATAAAAATTAAAATCTGGAATTACCAACTATTACTAGGAGGGTGGGCATTCTGAGTTTACCTTTAAGACACCATGAATGAAACTATGTGTCTACCTATAAAGAAAAACTTTAGGTCAACCCTTCAATTTTACTAGTTTATTTGTGCACCGGACCAAGTAGATAAGCTATAATGTTACACAATTTGTAGGTTTATTAACAACTTCATTTTTAAGTCACTGGTTGTAGAGTGTAAGTTAAAAAGCTGTTACAGGGTCAGAACAACTGATTTGGCACTACTTAACAATATAAACCGGAAAAGGGCTTTTTCCAAATGATTCTGGGGAATGAATTTCTTGCCTGTAACTGCTGGGCCAAGTTCTCATTTTCCTGGATGATTGTTTTCCAATTGTTTCCAAAAATATTGCTCTGATAAAATATTCTACACTTAAATTTATTCATGTTTTATTAGGATAACATAATGGATGAGGTCCAGATGTGATTGAGATTACCAATGTTATAGATAAATGAGATTATTTCCATTAAAATAAAATGTGCTTTGATCATCCTATTTAAAGTTTTGTAAGCAGTGTCATTTGCCATCCACATTCTGCTCTTTGACACTAAGACAGGATCTCTCTGTTCACAAGATCAAAGGTACAGAAATTACTACTTGAGAGGTAAGGCATCTCTACCATCCTACGCTCATCCTACACTTTAAAGGGGCCTTTTTGAAAAACTACATGAACAAAATTCAAGTTTCCACCTCCATCTCAGTGTCCCTTTCTCATCTTGCCTACTTTAATTTCTGACATTTTCCCCATATTGCCCTCCATGAATCAAATCTATTTCAACTTAGAAATTGTGAGAAAAGATTTAAGATTTGTTACATATCATATATCCCTTCTAATTTAAAAAAATTACTAACATATTAAGTTCATAAAAAGATTCAGAAGGGAGGAGCAAAGGAAACAAGGCCTGAACACATCAAATGTGTAATATTTAGGCCATTGAGATTACAGTGCTTTAGCCAATTAACATGGGGGAAAAATGTTTGTTGGTCAAGCATTCAAATGACTGTAAAACAGATCTGCAGAAGCAATTACAGCAGTAATTTCACCCAAGTCATTTGGTATGCCACAATATAATTCTCTAAGTTTCAAAACATCAAAAAAAATTTTTTTCCCTAACTTTGCTAGCTCATTTTGTAGGGTTAAATTTCCATCTCAATCTATTTTCTTTCCTATAAATTAATCAACATCTGTAAACTTCTTGCCTGTTCTGACTATTAGATGGAGAATTAAAATGGGTGATCAGATCAAAGTTGTAGTTTCAATTGTTTTTAAAACAATTACTCTATTCCACAGAATATGGCACTATCCTATTTCACAGACTGTTACTTCTCCCCGAAATTCTTACTTCTAGTTAAAATAACAAGCATGTGACAAACAGACCTCTGGTCGCGACAGATTATCAGTAGTATCAATTGTATGTACTGACTGAAATTGACCTTTTCCTAAGAGGATTTTCAAACAAACTAACAAAATAAGCTTCACAAGCATAAAAGCTTAACAGACACGGCATATCCACCTACAACATGGATAAGATCCAAAACTCGTTTGGATGGAAGAAGGGTGAAACTAAGAGCAATGAACGCCCTTAACACTTACAAACCCTAAATAAAAAAGTGTTTAAAGACCAGAGGCACGTATAATACATTTGCACCCCCATAATGCCAACGTAATAAAAGCCTCTTGAATAGACCGGTACAAGCACAAGGTTTCCCAGAAGCGCCGTAAGTTTTCCCATAAGCACACATATGTAAATAAAAATCGCAAGTAGCAGCGCCGTAGTGAAAAAATCGACTGATCTGGAAGAGACCTTAGTTTTAGGCTCCTAGCTTAACAACTAACTCCCAGAGTGACCTTGGGCAAACCAGACTCCCTAGGCCTCACTTTCGTTATCTTTGATAGAGAACTTGAACTCCCTCTTACAGTATTAACTCTGTTCCAACTTCCTGTGATTCGGAGTAGGCTTCTGAGCTGCCAATAATCAATGCCAGAAAAAATAGGAAACGGGTTAAATGGGTCAGAGTCCCCGAAGCGGAGATAGTGGTCAGACGAGAGGGTAAGTGGACCCTGACCCCGCAAAGCGCGGGGCTGGATTCGGGGGGTGCCGAGCTGTCTGCGGGAGGGCCGGAGGTAGGACTGCCCGGCTCCGGGCCCGGCGGGAGGTGGAGCCGAGGTTCTGGCGTGCATTGTCCCCGGGAGGGAGCCATATTTCCTCCTCCCCGGCACTCCCAGATGGCGGCCGGGGGCGCGGGGCCGAAGCTGAAAGCCCCGTGGTCTGGAGGACCAAGCGGAGGCGGGCGGGAGGGAGAAGCTCGGGCCCGGGTAGGCCTGTCTCGGGAGCCGCGGCCCCGAGACTCACCCGGCGGCGGCGGCGGCGGCGGCGGGAGGGACGGGCCCTCGAGCGACGGTTCCCTGCTCCGCGCCTCCCACCCCCCCGTCGGTTGGAGTGAGAAGGGACACCATGCCCAACCACGGCCTGAGTCGGCGGCGGGCAGGCCGCATCGGCCTCCTGTGCAGCCGCAGCTGAGCGGCGAAACAGCGAGAAGCTGGCCCGGGCGCCTCGACTTCCGAGGCCTCGGGCCGCCCCAGTCCGGCGCGCCCTGATCCCCTACTCACCGTTGGCGCGTTTAAGGGCATTTTCCGGCCTCTGGAAATAGGCCGGCATCTTGGCGGCAGGCTCAGCTCACCCGGCGTCAGCGAACTCCTTAGGGGCCCGGGCTAGGAAAGGAGACGAAGGGGTAGCAGCGCAAGGCTCCACGCGCCTCGCCAGCAGTAGCCCGCGCCCAGCCGGCCAGAGACGGAAAGGAAAGAGCCACGTGACCCCCGCGCGGCGGCACCGCCGCCGCCTAGGCCCCGGATGTAGGGGCGGGCCTTCGCCCGCGCACCGCCCCTCCTCGCGCGCAGGCGCGTTGGCCGCACGCCTGCCGGCTGACGTGGCGCCGGCAGAAGTTTTTCTAGCTCTCTGGCTGCACCTGGGAACTCCGCGGGGAAATGTTAGAGAGCCGGTTCTCCGCCACCTCACTCTTCGTGCGACAATCTGGGTGGGAAAGGTGAGATTTGGGTCAGAGCTTCTGTCTGGCGGGAAGGCACAGATTCTTCTTTTACCATGACTTGTGCGGAGTCATACAAAGTTAACTCTCAGGTCCCATCCGCCTAGAGAATGTCTTGGCTTGACTGAGTTAAAATGCCGAATTTATTCATTTAACACAGATGCTTTGAGCAGGTATCGTTAGGGCCAGCGATGTTCACCACTGGAGATAGTGGTGACCTGTCACAGCCCGGACTAGTATGGGGAGGAGGGTTGTAATAAGTAACTTAAACAAATAAGCAAGCTTATTTCATACCTAGGTAAAATTTTAAAACTGGGGACACAGAGATTGCCTGGGCCCTCAGAGATAGATGAGTACACAATGAGGGTCAAGATAGGATCTTTTCTGGGCCTGGAGAAAAGCATAAATACTTGCTGTTGATTAATGCTCAGTAGAAAACAAGCAACCTAAGTATACTAAAAGCCACTCAGGAAGTGGCAAACGGAAGTAATCAGGGTGATAAAGGTTTTTTCCCTAATCAAGCTACTTTTGTACTATATATGACTGGATAATTTCTCTAATACAGTGTTTTGGAGGGCTTTTCTGACTTGAGTGGAATAAATATGATTCTCAAAAAAACAGTTGTTGGGCTTCCCTGGTGGCGCAGTGGTTGAGAGTCCGCCTGCCGATGCAGGGGACACGGGTTGGTGCCCTGGTCCGGAAAGATCCCACGTGCCACGGAGTGGCTGGGCCCCGTGAGCCATGGCCGCTGAGCTGCGCGTCCGGAACCTGTGCTCCGCAATGGGAGAGGCCACAACAGTGAGAGGCCCGCGTACCGCAAAAAAAAAAACAAAAAACAGTTGTTAAGGGCACAACTGAAGTACTACATTATACATATTTGCAACATAATGTCTTACAGTTTTAAAATAAGTATAACGTTTTACAGTTTACTGAAATGCTTTCACATTCATTGTTTTGTTTACAAGAATGCTGTAATGAAGGTATTTATAATGACGAACATAATAAGTTTCAGGGGTAAACCAAGGTTCACATTTATACATTCGTTCAACAAACTACGTCATATTATCAACAAACCATTACTATGTGCCAGGCTGAGGAGGTAAATACCCGATAGGTAGGTACACAGCAGTTGAACAGGACAGACTTGGTTCCTGCCTTCTCAGACTTTGCAGTCTAGAGAGAGGAAGATTTGAATGCTCATCAGAAGCTCCGTGGAGGGAATTCCTTGGCAGTACAGTGGTTAGGACTCCGTGCTTTCACCACCCAGGGCCTGGGTTCAGTCCCCGGTCAGGGAACTAAGATCCCACAAGGCTGAAAAAAAAAAAAGAAGCCACGTGGAAACGGAGACACCACTCCAGTCCAGGCCCCCATCGTCTCTCTAGGCCCATCTCTCCACACACTCAGTGTCTTTTCAGTGCCCGAAACAGCCGTCTCCTACCTCCAACCCAGCGCATGCCATCACTTCACTTGGAAATTCACCACTGCCCATTCCTTGCTCTGACAACAATCACCTATACATGTCACTTCTGCCAGGATTCTTCCCTGGCCCCCAGATAAGTTTAGGTGCCAAGGCATTGAGCGCCAGTAACATCCTCTCTTAACACTGACCATACTTCAGTGTAATTACTTGCAGACTGTAAGTTCAGAGAGGGGAAGGACCATATTTGTGTTGTTCACCACTGTATCCCCAATGCCTGGCAAGGCATCAGGTAGACAAGATACTCTCCAAAAATGCTGGAGAGAGAAAGGAATAAATCCTTACATAAATATTTATATAATACATTTTCCTACCTTACACATGGGGAGGTAACAAGTTTAAAGGCCAATGTGTGTCACGCTTCATTCATAGAGCATCTCCCCATCTACACGGAGCGCTCGATATCCCTAAGCCTCAGCATGCAAATAGTAAAGAAGAAACAAGAATGTTCTTCACCCAAAGCTCCTAATGGCACTGATTCTGAACCTCCAGTTGTGCCAAAGTTCACTCATGATTTTCTGAGGTCAGTGCTCAAAGATACCATGCTTTCCTGCACATATATATACCGCCCCTCCCCAACCCCCCCCCCCACTGTTACCTGACTAACTCCTGCTAGTACTTCAAGCTTCAGCCCAAAGGCTTCCTCTGCAAAGCCTTTTCTGCCAGCGGGGGCCCTACCCAACTTCCCCTTTGCCTGTGCTCTTTGTTCAGGCCACCGTTAACTCCATCACTGGGGCCAGCCCTGAGCACTCTGCTGCCCCTGCCACCTTGTCAAGGGGTGGCTGTGTTCCTCCATCAAACCACTGGCACCTGGAGGTAACCAGTGACCGACTAGCTCTTCCCACTAGCTACTTCCAGAGCGTGCTCTCTCTCTTTCTCTCTCCTCCCTTAAATTCTGAGTTTTGACATTCATGCCATCAGTCTAGGCCACATGTGATTCCTCCGCACTGCAGTCCTCTACAGGCATCTTCAGAACCCAGGTCACATTCCCTCATTCCTTGGCTCTTAGTTCTGGCTCCCTGTCACTCTCTCCAACACCACCATCGTAATGATTCATGGGCTCTATACCCTTGTATCAGTAAATGATCCTGGCCACCTGGCCTTCACTATGTGTCCTCTACCTGAGCTCAGCCACTCACACATGGTGATACCCTAGAGTCTAGACCAAGAGTCAGCACACTTTTTCTATAAAGGGCCAGGTAGTAATTATTTTAGGCTTTGCAGGCCAGGAAGCAATGTCTTCAATTATTGGAGCAACTGTTCTTACTAAAAGGATAATAGTCTTTTTTTTTAATGTATTTTAAAATGTGAGAAAGCATTCTTAGCTCAAGGCTGTATAAAAACAGGCAGCAGGCCAAATTTAACCCACAGGCCATAGTTTGCTGACCCCTAACCCAGACCTTGTCACACTAACTGTCTCAGTTCCCAAATCTTGTTTTCAAACATCTTATTTTCTGGCCACCACCACCTATGGTTAATTCTATCAGATCACAACTTGAACAACCCTACTGCCTGACTGGGACCTGCAATCCATTCATCAACTGTACTTCCTTTTCGCTGCTCTCATCCCTCTTGTCCGCTGTTTCCTCCAGACGCAACTTGGACTCCATCATTTAGTTATTTTCTTGCTCAGTTCTCCCTTTATTCTACCCCAAACCCTGGCCAACCCAACACTCCACCCACTCCTTGCCTAGAGCCTAATGTGACTGGAGAAGAATGCACAGCCATGTCGACAAGCCTCACTTTAAGTTCACGACCACCAGCCTCAACAAGCACTGTGTTGCTGTTCAGCCACCCTACTCCACTTCTCTGGGCCACACTCCCACTCTCCCAGATGACTAGTTCATACTTTTTCTCCTCTCTGATTCTCCAGTACGTCCTTTCTCTACTCTCAGCCGATGGCCAAAACAGTGGAAAAATTAGAGAACTTTGGCACTCCGCCATCTACCACCCATCTTCATCTGTGCTCAGACCCTCTGCCTTCCCTCCTGTTACTCTCCATCCACTATCCTATCTAGAGCCAGCCCCTACCTACCAATACGTTGGATTCCATCTCCTCTCACACACACAGATGATCACTGCATCCTCCTTGAAACACTGTCTTCATTTGGCTTCCAGGATCACCCTTTCCTGATTTTCTTCCTACCTCTCTGTCTGCTCCTTATCCCTCTGACCTCTAAGGTTGAAAAGTTCCAGGGCTCACCTGCTGGACCTCTTCCCTCCTCTAACTACCTTCATCTCTTGGTTCTAGCTCGTGCTTCTAGGTACTTTCGCAGTATGCATCTTTGCCATAGGCATCTTTGCCGCAAGTGTTTTGGCTCCAAATGTTTTTTGCCACATAACTAATTGGCCTTAGGCAATTTTGCCCTAAAAGATAAAATAACGAAAAGTAAAAGAGGGACCTCATCTGTCAGCTCGATAAAGACATCCATAATAGCACTAACCGGAAGAAATGCTAATACATTTCAGCCAGTTGAAACCAAACTGTCAACCAGTTATTATATCCTTCATAACAAAATTGTCTTACGGCCAATTAGTTATGCAGTGGAAATGCTTGTTTATGGCAAAGGTACCCAACACGCTAGCTCATAGCTTTAGAAATCACATCTGTGTTTATAAGTTACAAAATTGTATCATCAGCACTTGATCTCTCCCCTGAAAGCCCGTCTCACATCCATTAAATGTTTGACACACAACGTACACCCAGCCTGTCCCAAACCAGACTCTGGGTCTCTTCTGGCTCCAACCTGTGCCTCCTGCCATCGTCCCCCAGTGAACCATTACAACCCCTTTCTTCTGGTTGCTTAAGCCACAAAAGTGTTGGAGACATCCTCGACTCCACTTTTTCTGTCATATCCCCACGTCCAGTCAACCCATCAATAAATCCCGCATGTGCTACCTCCACAGCTATCATGCTGATCCAAGTCACCATCATTTCTCATCTGGAGTGTATAAGAACCTGCTAGCTTGTCTTTCTCTTTTCACCTGGCTCCCTTCTCTTTTTTCTCCACTTAGCAAGGAAGGGGATCCTTTTAACACAAAAGTGAGGTGATCATGTCAGTCTCCTAATGAAGACCCTCTTGTGGCCCCCAGATCACCCTGTGAAAGTCAGTCCTTATAATGGCCTACAAGGCCCTACACAATCCCTTCCTTTCCCTTGTCCCTCCCATGCGACGCCAGTGTCACCTTTTCAGTGCTGTCTTCCCTCACCTCTTTAAAGTAATAATAACCTCTCTTCTTCCCATACAGTACTTCCTAGCACGCTTCTCTTCTTTATTTTCCTCCATAGCATTTATTTCTTTATCATCATTTGATCCCTGATATATTTTATGAGTTTCTTTCTTTATTGTCTACTCCTCTAGAATATAAGCTTGATGAGGGCAGGGATTTGTCTGTTTTGTTCAAATGCTATATCTGCAGCACCAGTAAGAGTGCCCTGCACAGAGTAAGCACTCGATAAATCTTCGTCGAAGAAATGACAATTGGTTAAAGCAAGCCTCCTATATTATAATTGCCCGTCTGCATGTTGGTCTCCTCTATGACCCTGGAAGTCCTTTGAAGGTAATGATTGGGACCATTAATCTTTGTGTCTGGACAGTGCCTGGCTCATGGTCACACCCAAGCACCTTGGTGGTTCCAGCTGCACGATAACAAACTAGGTCCAAAACCTCACAGCCTTGAATTCCTAACCATGAGAGTGTCTAACTGGGGTTGGAAAGCTTTTAGGCAGTGGGGTGCCAAAGGCAAACGTGGGGTACACTGTGTTTGTGCCAGACAGTTCTCACTGAGCCTTTGGGTTCTGCACATTTAAAGCAGGAACTTGGAATGCAAATTCAGTTGAGTATACTTTTTAGCAGAAACATGTCCTGGCAATATACTGTTATTTGTTGGGTAAAATGCATCTTACACTCAGGAGCCTTCAATTAATATTCTGCTTGCCTCTAGAAGAAGGCTGAGGGAAGAAGAAAGAGGGGCTTGTTTGTGGGAATTGGCACACGTGCTCACACGTGCCATTGTTGGCACGCCATGAAGCCCAGCTCCTGCTTGGGGATTGAGGAGATTATGCCCAAAGCTACACAAACCAACTACAGCCAAGGAAGCAGAATGAGTAAGATACTGTGCATAGTGGTTTTGGGTGTGGTTTGAAACGGGGCTTCTCTGTGAAATGTGTTAAACATGATTAGAAGGAGCCCTAGAACGTGTGGGCTTTCATCCTGGGTTTGTGGATGTTAGACTGTCTTCACACGGACCTTTTCATTGTGCTCTCTTCTCAGGGAGCAGCAAAAATAGTCCCTCCTCAGAGAACCCTTTCCTGACCACCCAATCTAATCTAAAGACCAGCCTGTTTTAATTCTCAGAGGAGCAGTCAGCGCTAACTGGGAGTTTTCTTTGTTTCCTTGGTTACTGTCTGTCTTAACATACTAGATGGTAAGCTTTAAGAGGCCAAGTTCATCTTGTTCACTGCTGTATCTCCAACTCCTGGAACTATGCCCAGCACAGGGCAGGCATTCCATAAGTATGAGATGTGTGAATAAATGAAGGAATGGAGACTGTGGTAGACAGACTTCCAAGACTCTTTCTCAGTTGTGTACACATCCTGTTTAATGTCTGGAACTGTAAATGTGATGGTGTATTACTTCTGTGAGTAGGTTCGTTATATGTCACAGTTGACTTTAAGAAGGGGAGATTGGGGCTTCCTTGGTGGTCCAGTGGTTAAGACTCCACCTGGTTGAGGAACTAAGATCCCACATCCCCCCCAAAAAAGGGAGGGGGACATCATCTGGGTGGGCCTAACCAATCACATGAGCCCTTTAAATCTGGGTGTAGAGGTCAGAGGCAGAGGAAGTAAGAGATTCAAAGCATGAGAAAGTATACGGAGGGAGCCACAGAGCGAAAAACTGCAGGCAGCCTCTAGGAGCTGAGCGCAGTCCCCCAGCCAAAAGCCAACCAGTGAATGGAGGCCTCAGTCCTATAACTGCAAGGAACTGAATTCTATCAACAACTTGGATGAGCTTGGAAACAGATTCTTCCCCAGAGCCTCCAGAAAGGAATGCAGCCTGGCAAGACCCTGAACAGAGACCCAGCCACACAAATCTACAGAACTGGGAGCTAATAAATGGGTGTTGTTTTAAACCACTGCTGGTGGTAACCTGTTACGTAGCAAGAGAAAACTAATACAGAGAACTTAACAGTTTTCTCCGTATTAACTCACAGAGAAAAAAGAATGAAACACTATGGAGTCTTCGCTTTGCAGGAAGTGAAAACCAAGGTACAACTCAATGGAGGAAAAGGGCAAGACTGTGTAAGGTGTAACTATAAAAATTCAGACAGGTCTAGCGAAAGCCTCATGAGAGCTTTGAGACTCTCTGAGACTATGAACAAGTTACCATACTCCACATTGGTATTTTTAGAACTAGGGGCATGTTACATTTCCTAGGGAGCTAGGATTATGAATACATCTCAGTTATTCCTATGAGCACGCCAGTTTTGGAGTTAGTTGTGGCTTCAAACCACAGCTTTGCCATTTTACTTGACATTTGGCAAGTAATCTCTCTGAGCCTCAGTTTTATCAACTGTGGAATAAGCATGATGAGGTTGTTGTGAGGTTGAGTGAGATACTATGTGTATCTTTCTTAGCACCATCCCTGACACAAGCTCTCTAGAAATCATTTCCACGTATATGCAAGACGGATAAAATAATCAATGCTTGAAATATTCACAGCCTCTTTCTGCCCCCTCAACTGCTAAACTATTCTGATGATGACTAATGAGCGTTTCCCCATTTCCTTCCCCCTGTTTTCCACATCCTGTATTCGGGACAGGAAGTAATCAGTCAGGAGGACAGCTGGAGAAGTTGGGTAGGAGATTCAAGTAGGAAGGGGCTTAGATGAGAGACAGAGGGATAATAGAGGGGTGGGGAAAAAAGGCTAATGGGGGAAAAAAGGAAAGAGGAGAGAAGATGAAGGTAACAGAAAGAGTTATTTCTAAGGAGAGTGGAGAGAGATATGAGAACCTGTGCCAGATGAATGAGAGAGAGAGTTTACAAAAATACAAGGGAGTCTGTGCCGACATAAATACGTGATTGAATAAATAAATTGAGCAAATAGAGAAATTTCCCGTGGAGAAGAATTCCACATAATTTATATAGATACTTTGCCCTCAAGAGAGTGGAGCACATAAGCCTCCACTCCTTAAGTGTCAGCTGTGCATAGTGACTTCTATCCAAGAAGAACAGTATAGAAAAAGGAGAGTGGGAGTGACTTTACAGGAGAGAAACCCAACAAACACAACCTCAGCCAGGTGATCAAGGTGTCATACGATGAGATGAGAACTGCACTTGACCACTGTGGTCTTCCTCCTGCTAAATGCAAAACCCAGTCTTTTTTTCTTTTTTTGCGGTACACGGGCCTCTCACTGTTGTAGCCTCTCCCGCTGCGGAGCACAGGCTCCGGACGTGCAGGCTCAGTAGCCATGGCTCACGGGCCCAGCCGCTCCGCGGCATGTGGGATCTTCCCGGACCAGGGCGCGAACTCGCGTCCCCTGCATCGGCAGGCGGACTCTCAACCACTGCGCCACCAGGGAAGCCCAAAACCCAGTCTAACCGTGAGAAAAACATCAGACAACTCCTAACTGAAAGACAGTTTATAAAATACCTGGCCACTACTCCTCAAAACTGTCAAGGTGATCAAAAACAAGGAAAGTCTGAGAAACTGTCACAGCCAAGAGGATCCTAAGGAAACATCCTCAGTAGAAACCTGAAACAGAAAAACTCATTAGGTAAAAATTAAGGAAGTCTGGATAATATATAAACTTCAGTTACTAATGTATCAACATTGGCTCCATAGTTGTGACAAATGTACTATACATTTTTTTTTAATATTTATTTATTCATTTGGCTTGCACTGGGTCTTAGTTGCGACATGTGGGATCTTTTTAGTTGCAGCATGTAGGATCTAGTTCCCTGACCAGAGATCAAACCTGGGCCCCCTGCATTGGGAGCATGGAGTCTTAGCCACTGGACCACTAGAAAAGTCCCTCAAATGTACTATACTGATGTAAGATGTTAATAATAGAAGAAATCGGGTAGGGAGTATATGGTAACTCTCAGTATTATTGCAACTTTTCTCTAAATCGAAAACTGTTCTAAAACAAAACATTATCCCAGATTTCAGTACCACATTTTTTAATTAAAAATAATACAATAAAATGTTTAAAAATATGAGAGAAAAGGAATTTTAAGACATATTACTGTAGGTAATGAATTCTGTCATCTTTAATGCTCTTTGAAAAATACAAATAAGGATCGGAATTAATTTTAATTGCATTTTCCTTACTGAAATGTTTCTTTTAATGCAACAATGTTTCTTTTAAGGCTCCAAAGCAGGGCTTCCTGGGGCCTAGGATCTATTCAGGTTCCAATATTAGCATCCTAAAATGTTGGAGAACACAAGAAGGATGACTTCCTCTTGGGAATGTTCTGGAAGTCTCGAATAGCCTGGAAGCCAGTTAACCATCAAGACAGAGTGTCAGGGCAGTTGACTGAATCCCCTTCCAGAAGTGACTTTCCAGTCCCCTGGCAGGCCTGGAATCCCTTAAAAGAGCTGCCACCCCGGGCTTCCCTGGTGGCGCAGTGGTTGAGAGTCCGCCTGCCGATGCAGGGGACGCGGGTTCGTGCCCCAGTCCGGGAAGATCCCGCATGCCGCGGAGCGGCTGGGCCCATGAGCCATGGCCGCTGAGCCTGCGCGTCCGGAGCCTGTGCTCCGCAACGGGAGAGGCCACAGCGGTGAGAGGCCCGTGTACCGCAAAAAAAAAAAAAAAAAAAAAAAGAGCTGCCACCCCCAAAGAAGCTCCTGGCTGACTACATGCCTAATCTCTGATTAAATCCAGTTATGGAAACAGATGAAAAGAAGAGCCACACTTGGCTCACAGGAGCCTGGGCATTGGAACGTCTGTGGAAAATATTGGGTCCCTTATCCACATACACAGACAGTTTGGGCATTTTCCAAATCCACATCAGTGCCAACAACTTCTTTATCTTTTCCTGGGGAGCAAGGAGCCGGCTGCACAAACCAGTCATAGCGGGCCAGAGACTGTCACCCTTAGAAAAGCCTGCCAGGAAGGTAGGCCCTTGGCTTGTGTCAGGAACTTGGATTTCGGGATCACTCCCACCATTCCCAGAATTGATAAGAGTGACCAACTATGCCTAAACTATTCGTACACACAGTGGGGTTCATGCTGAACACCTGTTTCCTTGTGAGAGGCTGGAATTTTGGTATGTGCTGGGCAGAAGTTGCCTACGTGACCGGCACCTTCAATAAAAACCTTGAGTCTCTAATGAGCTTCCCTGGTCAACAACATTTCACGTGTGCTGTCACAACTTGTCGCTGGAGGAATCAAGTGCATCCTTTGTGACTCCACTAGGAGAGGACTCTTGGAAGCTTGGGCCTACTTTGCTCTGAACATCAGCCCCTGTGCCCTTCCCCTTTGCTATTTGGCTTTGTATCCTCCAGCTGTAATAAATTATAGCCATGAATACAGCTATATGCTGAATCCTGTGAATCCCCTGAACAAATCATTGAATCTGGGGGTGGTCTTGGGGACACCCTACACAGGCTATTCTTCTTTTCGGGGGATATCATTAGTTTATTATAAAAGAGAAACATGGAAATTATTTACATGATGAAATACCTCAGTGGAATGGGCAGCTTCACGTGATGCCATTTCAGCAGTGACTTATTTCAGTCTACATACTTTCCAAGAATGTCACCATCTCTAAGTAAGAAATAATCCTTGTCTAGAACTGCTTTGGTGCCTTAGAGCCCAGTCCGGTAACTACTACTGTTGTTTGCAATACTTTTCCTTGAGATTTTTCTGGAAGCATAATGCCTCTCTTGGTTACAGTTTCCGCTGCACTCTTTTCAACTAATACTTGGTCAAAGAGGGGGAAAAACTTTCTAAATGCCTGTCCTGCCGTGACTCTGGCCACCGTAGTTTAGTTCATACTCTCCACAAGGCTCCTCTTATCTATAACATTAGCATAAAGATTTTTCTTGGTCCAATCCTTATTAGGACGGGCACAGAGGAAGATATGGTTAGCTGCATTTGATCACTGAGAAAACAAGCCCAGAGAAGACTGGTTTAACAGCTAGGAGGGGCAGAGCTGGAATTAGAACTCAAGTTTGTCTGTTTCCACACCCAGCAGTCAATCTTATTGCCAAAGGTTGGGGTGCCTCCCCTCTCTCCACCCTCTACTTCTCCCCCTTAACTCTGGAGAACCTGTCTGGCAGGTCTGACAGGGCTTGGGGGTGAAAGGGGAGGGGGGAAGACGTCAGTTCCAGTCATCCTCCCACCTTCCCAGAGATAACCTCTCCAGCCCTACCCTCTGTCCCACTCCATCCGAGGCTGGCCACAGCCTTCTTTATCCTTCCCTCCCAGTACCCACCACCATCTCCCTCAAATCCTTTGCTTTAGTATCTATCGGTTATCATCTTCATCCTCATTTATTTTCTGAATGCCTCCAGAATGTGCCAGAGACTAAGGTGACACCGATGGGCCTTGGCCACAGGGGGCTGTCCCTAACTTACTCTTAGAGGAAGTACTTAGAGTGCCCACCTTAGGTCCCCACACCCAGCAGAGCCACCCAAGCAGGGCAAGGAGAGGCAATGACTCGGAGGCTCTCATCCTGTTCCACCTCTGAGACTTCTCGCCTTTTTCTCTTTCCGCAAGTGTGGATCTCTAGGTCTGAAATCCCAGAAACAATAGATCTGGTCATGCATTCCCTCTCCTCTTTTCTGTTTTCCCACCTGTTGTAAGGTGGTCACAGGAAAGAACTCTGCTGTGCTTATGTCTGTACACTCTCCCCAGCCTTTATCCCATGTCACAGTCTATTTTGAGGATGCTAGCACGCTGAGCAAAGGAAATCAAGTCTGACTGATTCTACATTCTTGCTAATTTAATGGAAGATGATTACCCAAGCCCAAATACCACATAAAATTATAAAGTATTTTGGGCTAAATGTGTCTCTTTTAAGATTCAGCAAATGACCTTAGTGAACTTGAAAAGACAGGATATCTGGGGTCTATGAATTTAACATATTTTCTTATTTTTTCTGTCTACCATGTTTCTTCAAATCTAGAAATGCCATCAGTGATTAAACACATCATTTTATGAGAAAAAAAAAAGCACTCCCAATTATAATTTTAGGATGCATCCCAATTTCAGAGATTTAAAAATTTGGACTATTAGATGCAAAGAAATACAGGATTTTTTTTTTTTTTTTTGGGTACGCGGGCCTCTCACTGTTGTGGCCTCTCCTGTTGCAGAGCACAGGCTCCGGACGTGCAGGCTCAGCGGCCACGGCTCATGGGCCCAGCCACTCCAGGGCATGTGGGATCTTCCCAGACCGGGGCACCAATCCGTGTCCCCTGCATCGGCAGGTGGACTCTTAACCACTGCGCCACCAGGGAAGCCCCTTCTGCCCATTTTTTGATTGGGTTGTTTATTTTTTTAATATTGAGCTGAATGAGCTGTTTATGTATTTTGGTGATTAATCCTTGGTCCGTTGATTCGTTTGCAAATATTTTCTCTCATTCTGAGGGTTGTCTTTTTGTCTTGTTTGTAGTTTCCTTTGCTTTGCAAAAGCTTTTAAATTTCATTTTGTCCCATTTGTTTATTTTTGTTTTTATTTCCATTACTCTAGGAGGTGGATCAGAAAAGATATTGCTGTGATTTATGTCAAAGAGTGTTCTTCCTATGTTTTGCTCTAAGCGTTTTTTGGTGTCTGGTCTTACATTTAGGTCTCTAATCCATTTTGAGTTTATTTTTGTGTATGGTGTTAGGGAGTGTTCTAATTTCATTCTTTTACATGTAGCTGTCCAGTTTTCCCAGCACCACTTTTTTTTTTTTTTTTTTTTTGCGATATGCGGGCCTCTCCCTGTTGTGGCCTCTCCCGTTGTGGAGCACAGGCTCCGGACGCACAGGCTCAGCGGCCATGGCTCACGGGCCCAGCCGCTCTGTGGCATGTGGAATCCTCCTGGACTGGGGCACGAATCCATGTCTCCTGCATTGGCAGGCAGACTCTCAACCACTGAGCCACCAGGGAAGCCCCCAGCACCACTTATTGAAGTGACTGTCTTTTCTCCACTGTATATCCTTGCCTCCTTTGTCATAGACTAGTTGACCATAGGTGCGTGGGTTTATCTCTGGGCTTTCTATCCTGTTCCATTGATCTATATTTCTGTTTTTGTGCCAGTACCATGTTGTCTTGATTACTGTAGCTCTGTAGTATAGTCTGAAGTCAGAGAGTCAGATTCCTCCCGCTCCGTTTTTTTCCCTCAAGACTGCTTTGGCTATTCAGGGCCTTTTGTGTCTCCATACAAATTTTAAGTTCTAGTTCTAGTTCTGTAAAAAATGCCACTGGTAATTTGATAGGGATTGCATTGATTCTGTAGATTGCTCTGGGTAGTATAGTCATTTTCACAATATTGATTCTTCCAATCCAAGAACATGGTATATCTCTCCATCTGTTGGTATCATCTTTAAGTTCTTTCAACAGTGTCTTATAGTTTTCTGCATACAGGTCTTTTGTCTCCCTAGGTAGGTTTATTCCTGGGTATTTTATTCTTTTTGTTGCAGTGGTAAATGGGAGGGATTCCTTAATTTCTCTTTCAGATTTTCATCATTAGTGTATAGGAATGTAAGTGATTTCTGTGCATTAATTTTGTATCCTGCAACTTTACCAAATTCATTGATTAGCTCTAGTAGTTTTCTGGTAGCATCTTTGGGATTCTCTATGTATAGTATCATGTCATCTGCAAACAGTGACAGCTTTACTTCTTCTTTTCCAATTTGTATTCCTTTTATTTCTTGTTTTTCTCTGATTGCCGTGGCTAGGACTTCCAAAACTATGCTGAATAATAGTGGCGAGAGTGGACATCCTTGTCTTGTTCCTGATCTTAGAGGAAATGCTTTCAGTTTTTCACCATTGAGAATGATGTTTGCTGTGGGTTTGTCATATATGGCCTTTATTATGTTGAGGTAGGTTCCCTCTATGCCCACTTTCTGGAGAGTTTTTATCATAAATGGGTGTTGAATTTTGTCAAAAGCTTTTTCTGCATCTATTGAGATGATCATATGGTTTTTATTCTTCAGTTTGTTAATATGGTGTATCACATTGATTGATTTGTGTATATTGAAGAATCCTTGCATCCCTGGGATAAATACCACTTGATCATGGTGTATGATCCTTTTAATGTGTTGTTGGATTCTGTTTCCTAGTATTTTGTTGAGGATATTTACATCTGTATTCATCAGTGATATTGGTCTGTAATTTTCCTTTTTTGTAGTATCTTTGTCCGGTTTTGGTATCAGGGTAGTGATGGCCTCATAGAATGAGTTTGGGAGTGTTCCTTCCTCTGCAATTTTTTGGAAGAGTTTAAGAAGGATGGGTGTTAGCTCTTCTTTAAATGTTTGATAGAATTCACCTGTGAAACCATCTGGTCCTGGACTTTTGTTCGTTGGAAGATTTTTAATCACAGTTTCAATTTCATTACTTGTGATTGGTCTGTTCATATTTTCTATTTCTTCCTGGTTCAGTCTTGGGAGGTTGTACCTTTCTAGGAATTTCTCCATTTCTTCCAGGTTGTCCATTTTATTGGCATAGAGCTGCTTGTAGTAGTCTCCTTAGGACGCTTTGTATTTCTGCGTTGTCTGTTGTAACTTCTCCTTTTTCATTTCTAATTTTATTGATTTGGGTCCTCTTCCTCTTTTTCTTGATGAATCTGGCTAATGGTTTATCAATTTTGTTTACCTTCTCAAAAAACAAGCTTTTAGTTTTATTGATCCTTGCTATTGTTTTCTTTGTTTCTATTTCATTTATTTCTGCTCTGATATTTATGATTTCTTTCCTTCTGCTAACTCTGGGTTTTGTTTATTCTTTCTCTAGTTCCTTTAGGTGTAAGGTTAGATTGTTTTTTGAGATTTTTCTTGTTTCTTGAGGTAGGCTTGTAAACTTCCCTCTTAGAACTGCTTTTGCTGCATCCCATAGATTTTGGATCATCACGTTTTCATTGTCATTTGTCTCTAGGTATTTTTTGATTTCCTCTTTGATTTCTTCAGTGATCTCTTGGTTATTTAGTAACGTATTGTTTAGCCTCCATATGTTTGTGTTTTTTACGGTTTTTTCCCTGTAATTGATTTCTAATCTCATAACGTTGTGGCCGGAAAAGATGCTTGATATGATTTCAATTTTCTTAAATTTACTGAGGCTTGATTTGTGACCCAAGATGTGATCTATCCTGGAGAATGTTCCATGTGCACTTGAGAAGAAAGTGTAATCTGCTGTTTTTGGATGGAATGTCCTATAAATATCAATTAAATCTATCTGGTCTATTGTGTCATTTAAAGGTTGTGTTTCCTTATTAATTTACTGTTTGAATGATCTCTCCATTGGTGTAAGTGAGGTGTTTAAGTCCCCCACTATTATTGTTGATTTCCTCTTTTATAGCTGTTAGCAGTTACCTTATGTATTGAGGTGCTCCCATGTTGGGTGCATATATATTTATAATTGTTATATCTTCTTCTTGGATTGATCCCTTGATCATTATGTAGTGTCCTTCCTTGTCTCTTGTAACATTCTTTATTTTAAAGTCTTGATATGAGTATTGCTACTCCAGCTTTCTTTTGATTTCCATTTCCATGGAATATCTTTTTCCACCCCCTCACTTTCAGTCTGTATGTGTCCCTAGGTGTGAAGTGGGTCTCTTGTAGACAGCATATAAATGGGTCTTGTTTTTGTATCCATTCAGCAAGCCTGTGTCTTTTGGTTGAAGCATTTAATCCATTCACATTTAAGGTAATTATCCATATGTATCTTCCTATGACCATTTTCTTAATTGTTTTGGGTTTGTTTTTGTAGGTCCTTTTCTTCTCTTGTGTTTCCTGCCTAGAGAAGTTCCTTTAGCATTTGTTGTAGAGCTGGTTTGGTGGTGTTGAATTCTCTCACCTTTGCTTGTCTGTAAAGCTTTTGATTTCTCCATCGAATCTGAATGAGATCCTTGCAGGGTAGAGTAATCTTGGTTGTAGGTTCTTCCCTTTCATCATTTTAAGTATATCATGCCACTGCCTTCTGGCTTGTAGAGTTTCTGCTGAGAAACCAGCTGTTAACCTTATGGGAGTTCCCTTGTATGTTATTTGTTATTTTTCCCTTGTTGCTTTCAATAATTTTTCTTTGTCTTTAATTTTTGCCAGTTTGATTTCTACATGTCTCAGCATGTTTCTCCTTGGGTTTAACCTATATGGGACTCTCTGTGCTTCATGGACTTGGGTGGCTATTTCCTTTCACATGTTAGGGAAGTTTTCGACTATAATCTCTTCAAATATTTTCTCCGGTCCTTTCTCTCTCTCTTCTCCTTCTGGGACCCCTATAATGCGAATATTGTTGCATTTAATGTTGTCCCAGAGGTCTCTTAGGCTGCCTTCATTTCTTTTCATTCTTTTTTCTTTATTCTGTTCCACAGTAGTGAATTCCACCATTCTGTCTTCCAGGTCACTTATCCGTTCTTCTGCCTCAGTTATTCTGCTATTGATTCCTTCTAGTGTATTTTTCATTTCAGTTATTGTGTTGTTCATCTCTGTTTGTTTGTTGTTTAATTCTTCTACGTCTTTGTTAAACATTTCTTGCATGTTCTCCATCTTTGCCTCCATTCTTTTTCCGAGGTCATGGATCATCTTCACTTTCATTATTCTGAATTATTTTTCTGGAAGGTTGCCTATCTCCACTTCATTTAGTTGTTTTTCTGGGGTTTTATCTTGTTCCTTCATCTGGTACATAGCCCTGTGCCTTTTCATCTTGTCTGTCTTTCTGTGAATGTGGTTTTTGTTCTACAGGCTGCAGGATTGTAATTCTTCTTCTCACATTTTCACTATTACTAGTAGCGCTGTATGAAGATCCTTGCACATTCATATTTGTGTCCATGTGTAAGTATGTCCTGAAAGTAAATTGCTGGGTATGCACTTTTCCATTTTGATAGATACTGCCAAACTGCCTTTTAAAAAGGCTTCATTAGGGCTTCCCTGGTGGCACAGTGGTTGAGAATCTGCCTGCCAATGCAGGAGACACAGGTTCGAGCCCTGGTCTGGGAAGATCCCACATGCCACGGAGCAACTAGGCCCATGAGCCACAACTACTGAGCCTGTGCATCTGGAGCCTGTGCTCCCAACAAGAGAGGCCGCGATAGTGAGAGGCCCACACACCGCGATGAAGAGTGGCCCCCGCTTGCCGCAACTAGAGAAAGCCCTTGCACAGAAACGAAGACCCAACACAGCCAAAAATAAATTAATTAATTAATTTAAAAAAAAAGGCTTCATTAACATTTTTTCTTTAAATACATTAAACCCATATTAAACAAAATGGTATTTCCTAGTTAAATCAGAATGAACTACCGCAAACTCTATAAACAATTATGTTCATGTTGCTTTTATCTTTCGTATGAAATTCTAGAGTATGCAGCTGACTTATTAAGGGTTTCTTTCCAATTGTCCCAGATGCCCAGCAAACAAATCCAGGGAGTTTGTGAACTAGTTCTGGACGCTCCACATGTGACTGTGGTTTTCACAGCCCCACAGATCACTGTAAAAGACGAAGCCTGCAGCGTCCACTACAGTACTGGACCCTGTGATGTTCCTCAGGGCATGGATCCTTGTGCTGATTTTTGTGGGGGACCCTGAGTCTCTGAGGAACTCTTGCTCTGGCTCCTCAGGGGAACCAGTTGCCTCAGGAGCAGCAGGTTAGTAGGGCTGGTTTCAGGGTCCATCACCCAATGCACACAGACCCCGTGTCACTTTCTCTCCTTGGAGGTGTTGGGATCCCTTCAGGTGTCTGGCACATTTCCTCTTAAACTCCCAAAAACACAAAAGGAGGTGACTATATGTCTTAATCACAGATGTGGGAACTATTGCCCATCCAAGGAAGACTATCTAGGTGAACTCAATGGCCCCACCCGTTTACTGCAGAGATAATGACTCAAAGGTAATTTTCTCAAACTTCTCTGTTGTAAGAGAACAGGGGGAAAGCCCTACAGAAATATAATATCCAGCAGAGCACTCCATATGTATCTAAAACGAATTGCCTAAGAGTAGCTATATTAGTTTGCTAGGGCTGCCATAACAAAGTACCACAGACTGGGTGGCTTAAACAACAGAAATTTAATTTTTCACCATTCTGGAGGCTAGAAGTCCGGGAAAAAGGTGTCAGCAGCTTTGGTTTCTCCTGAGGCCTCTCTCCTTGGCTTTCACAGCCGCCTCTCTGGTCCTCACGTGGCTTTTTCTCTATGTGAGCTCATCCCTGCTATCTACTTGTGGGTCCAAATTTCCTCTTAAAAGGACACAGGTCAGGTTGCATTAGAACCCACACTAACAGCCTCATTTTAACTTAATCACTTCTTTAAAGGCCCTATCTCCAAATAAGTCACATTCCAAGGCAGTGGGGGTTAGGACCATGCTATGTAACAATGGGTAATTTCAGCTCATATCAGTAGCTGCTATATGTGATTTTATACAGTTATCCTAGTTGACTGGGTGGCAGTGGCCTTCACTAAAAGCAGGTACTTAAGGCACAGATGATTGATGCAGGCTGATGTATTATTGAGCCTGTTAAAGGGAATCCACAAGAGGATCTGTTTTCCTTGTAAACACTTTTTCTGTAGAACCCCACTAGACATTTCAAAGGCCAATGAAACAGGAGTGCAAATGTCTGCTTGGCTTACAAACTGATTCTGACTCTGCATCCCACTCCTCAGCCCCCAATACTTGCGTATTTTCTGTGGGAACTAGAAATATTAACAACTATTTACTACAATAGTGAGCACAGGGAATCCAAAAGTGCATGCCCTCCAGGAGATCAGTCTAATGGGAGAAACAGAAGAGCCATATACACACCTAAATATACACCAATCCTAGCTCTACGGCCAAATACTATTAGGCTTTGGAAGAGAGACAATGTAGTTTTGCCTGGGTTTAGGGAAGAAATCATACTTGAGACTTGATGATGAAGAATTTCTCAAGGTAAAGAGCAGGTGGAATGAGGAGACTTTTAAAATATAGCAGCACTGTAATGATACAGTAAAAAACAGGAAACAAACTTAATGTCCATCAACAGACAATGGAAATAATCATATTTTCACACGCAAAATATCACTCAACAGTTAAAATTACTGAACCAGAGCTATAAATATTAACTTGGATAAATCATAACGCTGAGCCAAAAAAATAGAAGGAAAAAAGAAGAGCACTTTACAAACGAATACAAACAGCACGCCGTACCATGGGAGGCTGTGTAGCACGGTGACCCGGTGTGTGGCTAGAATCCCACCGCCTGGTGTCACATCCTGGCACTGCCACTTGTTATCCTGAGCAAGTTGCATCTCCTTTCAGCTTTCTCACCTGTAAATTGGGGATCATAATAGGACTTACAGGCAGGGGTACTGTGAGGATTTATGGAAGTAATACAAGTAAAGCACAGAGAACAATGCCTGCCACCCAATAAATGTTAACTATTGTTGCAATGGTATAAAGTTTTAGAAGGAGTATAATATTTTGTTGAGTGATACATACACATATACCAAAGTTTAAAAACATACAGGAAAACAACAATTAACAAATTTAGAATAGTGGTTACCTCTGTAGGATAGGGAAGTTTAAGAGATTAAGGAAGAGAAGGAGAGTGCTTCAACTACATTTGTAATACTATGTTTCCTTTTACTTTATTACTTTTAGTTTTTGACCCCTCCTCGACGCATGGGGATCTTAGTTCCCTGAGATCCAACCTGCTGCCCCTGAAGTGGAAGCACGGGGTCTTAACTACTGGACTGCCAGGGACGTCCTTGTAATACTTTATTTCTTAAGCTGGGTGGTAACCATATGTTTTTCTTAGATTGGTATGTGTGTATGAAATATGTCATATTAAAAATAAAAAATTTTTTTAAAGATCAAATGAGATGAGGGTGGGATTGTATTCCTATAGACTCCAAAGATATTTCCCTGATTAGTTTTGTGTGATTTGGGTTTAGAGGCACAGAGAATCCGAAAGGAAAGATCCTGCAGCCACCCAAACTGTCTGGCTCCTTCCCATCATTCAGATCTTGGTTCAAATATGCCTTCCTGAGGGAAGCCTTCTTAACACCCATTTCAGATCAGCGCACCCCTATCCAGTCTCTAACAAACGGCACTATTTTATTGAATAGGCTTATCCCTCTGGGCTGTTTTAGTAAGTTCCCCATTGGAATGCTCTGTCTTAGTCAATACTATATTTCTAAAGCCATTTTATTTTTATTTTTTTAAATTAATTTATTTATGGCTGCGTTGGGTCTTCGTCGCTGCGCACGGGCTTTCTGTAGTTGCGGCGAGCGGGGGCTACTCTTCGTTGCAGTGCGCGGGCTTCTCATTACGGTGCCTTCTCTTGTTGAGGAGCATGGGCTCTAGGCGTGCTGGCTTCGGTAACTGTGGCATACGGACTCAGTAGTTATGGCTCGTGGCCTCCAGAGCGCAGGCTCAGTAGTTGTGGCGCACGGGCTTAGTTGCTCCGCGGCATGTGGGATCTTCCTGGACTGGAACCCATGTCCCCTGCATTGGCAGGCGGACTCTTAACCACTGCACCACCAGAGAAGTCCTAAAGCCATTTTAAATCCTCAATTATTTTTTTTGTTTTGGATGGCTGGATGAATAAGGGACTGAATGAATGGAGTCCATTCCTTCATCCTCAGGACGCCTCTTTTGAGCCAGACTGGAGGGCAGAGGTAGAATGAGGAAAGCCTGAAGAGAAGAGCGAAGATTGGAGTGGGCTGAGGAGGGAGCGGAATGAAGATCTGGAGCAGAGAAATGAGGGAGATCTCTGAGGGTGAGGAGCCTACGGTGAAGGTGAACGGAGGGGCACACCCCTGGCAGAGCGCGGCGGAGGCGGGGGCCTCCAGTGCGGGGGCGGGGCCTGGAGGGAGGGAGGCGGGGCGGGAGCCTGCGGGGCGGGGGCCTGCGGGAGGGCGGGTCCCGAAGATAGGCGGAGCTTATGAGCAGAGAGCTGGGAGCGGTGCTCTGCGGCTGCGGCTGAGGCGGCGGCGGCGGAAGATGGCTGCAACTGAGGCTTCGGACCCTTTGCTGATGCTCGGAGTCGGGCTGATCGGTAAGGAGGAAGGCGTCCTGCCCCGCAGGCCCGCACCCAGTTCTGACTTCGCCTGGGCCCGGGACTGCCCCTGCTCCCGCGGTCCCCGGCACCGCCCGCGGTGGGGAGGGCGCGGCCCCCTCCATGTTGGGCCTGGGCTAGGGGCTGCAGGGCCCGGCCTCCTCGGCGCAGGGCCCCGGCCTGCCGCCCTGGGCCCGGGCGCCCGCGGCCTTGTGTGGGGCCTGCCGGGCCGGGAGGCGGGGCCGGGTACCCTGGAGGCCTCCTAGGCTCTGGGAGGGAGCTCCTCCTGGACGCCCCGGGCTACAGAGGTGACCGAGCCGCGTAGGCGAGCCTCCGGTCATGCAGAGAGGAGCTTGCAGGCCGCGCGTTTGTGAGGCTGCAGGGCCGGGGTCCCTCCGAACGAGGGAGAGCCACGCGTGACTGCCAGCCCGGCGCCCGGCTGGCCCCGGTCATGTGATCGAGCGATTCCAGACGCGGTGGCCAACTGCCAGCCCGGGGTGCTGCACGTTATGCATGGATTATTTCCCGTTTGACTCTCACCTCGGCTCCAGGGGATCTGGGTAATGTTTGATGCCCACTTTACGCAGCAGGTGGCGGCCCAGGGTGTCATTTGTGCAAGAACGCACATTAGGAAGTGGCAGACCCAGGATGGGGGACCCTTGCAGTCTAGCCCCAGAACCCCAACTCATACCAGTGGAGAACTGCATCCTAAGACAGAGGTCGTGCATATGACACAGGTGTCTACATAATCACAGTGGGTGGAATCGTTTTGAGGAATTAATGGATATGGAAGTGCGTTGCGATCTTTGGGCAGTCTGGAGTGTGTGCCTGAACCTGGTGCAGAGTGTTTGAAGCAATCATTCATCCGACAAAGACAGTGAGCATGGGGTTGCTTGAATGAACTTCTGTCGGTTCCCTGAGTGCCATTGTTCTTTGAAAAAGTATTCTCCTGAGGTTTTTATATACCCCTAAACCCTAGTACACAAGCATATTGCTTGGATCTAGCAAAACTGGCGGAAATGCGGCGAAATGTTGCTGATTATTTTCACTGTATCAAAGGAGTGCGTTTATCTGGGAACGGTTCCTGTGCTCATCTGTAATGTGATTTTTAAAAACTGTTTCAAAGCAAAACCTAAGTACCTCAGGCATCTTAGTCCTTCTTGAAGGTACCTCGGAATTAAGGCTGAATTAAACTCTGACTTTATCTGGTACAGCAAAGAAAAAGATGGCTTATCGTATTTTCAATTCAGTTTTTTAAATTTTTCATGTCGACAGGAATTTAAAAGGGATTTGCTTAAAAATATTGGGGGGGGGAGCTCCTTACCCTTATGAACCAAGGAGTGCCAGGTGTTGATACCTGCTGAAGCTGTGTGATGGAGGCTCATTTTACCATTCTACTTTTTTTAATACTTGCTATTTTCCATAATAAAAGGGTTTGTTTTTAAGTCTGTAGATCAAAAACTGGATTTTTACTGCTATATGTTCAGTTACTGTTTCTCTAAAGTTTAGGCTATTTTTGCCTGGAGTAATTATTAGCAAATTGTTCCTATTTTGTTACTGAGGTGTTGACTTTGGTGAAACTACATATATGACGGTTTAACCATTATTATTAAAATTTTAAATATAGAATGCATACTATCAGTACATAGCATATGACAGAGATTTCACCATTTTCTTAATTTCCAGTTTTCAACAAACCCATCCATTCTATGTATTTATTAAAGATCCTTCCAACTAGATTAAAAGGTAAAGTGTGGGAGGAGATAGGGAAGACCCCTAACAAACCTCTAAGGCTACATTTTCATTCATGATTTGTTAGAAAAGCTTTTTACTCAGGTGGCCTAAAATTCAAGATCAGGAGAGCTAGCTAATGTAACCAGGAGAGGTAGGTGAGAATTGGGGGTTCTCACGTGCTCTGGGTTGCTTTGTAAAATGGGGTGTTAAAACTGATTCCACGAAGTGCTTCTGAGTAACCAATCAATTCACTTCCTTGCTGCTGTTTGACATTCTCACAGTGACCATCTTTCCACCGTAGAAAAGGACACAAATGGAGAAGTTCTGTGGGTGTGGTGTTATCCTTCCACGACAGCTACTTTAAGGAACCTACTGCTGAGAAAATGCTGCCTTACAGAGGAAAACAAACTTCTCCATCCCTTCGTCTTTGGTCAGTACAGAAGAACATGGTTTTATATCACAACAGTTGAAGTTCCAGATTCTTCCGTTTTGAAAAAGGTATGACTGTATGAGGGTCAAAAAACAAAAAATATTTTAAGTGATGTAAGATTCCAATAACCCTTAGCTTTAGACTTCATCATTCACAATACGCTTTGGAAAAATATTAAATATATGACTTTAATTGGGAATGTTCTCTTTCACATTTCACTCTCATTCATTCTATTTATTGGTGTATATTATTTGACTGACCTGGGGTTGGTATAGCGAAGCCTTTCCCAGGTTATACTTGGATGGAGTAGAAATGTAGAAGTATTTTCAAAGCCTGGACTCTGATTAAAAGTGGGAAGAAGTATTTTTCCATAATTAAAAACTATTTTAAAGGTTACAATTATCCTAGTTAAGAAAACCTTTTCATTTGTTTATGGATGATAAGGATATGTTAAGAATAGAAAGGATAATTGAGGAAATTCATGTGTTCTGTAGACTTTGTGTGTGTGTGTCATTTCATATGAACACCATCAGGTGACAGACTAAAAACCAGTAAGTATGTGGTTGTTGTGCACTTTCCTAGTCCCACACAGCCAGTGGCTTTTTCAGAGGAAAGAATATTGGAAAGAAGTGGCTGAGCTCCTGGTTGGTTTCTGGGTGGGGACTTCTTTTACAATTTCAGGGTTGATTTTATAGTCAATCACCAGACAGTATGCAGCATGTCCAGTTTAAATGTAAGGAATTACATTTAAAATAACAGGAAGGCAACAATTTAGAAACTGTAAGAGGTTTAAGATAAAACAGAGATTAGTAATTAGAAAATGTAAATTGCAGAAAGATACTCATTAATGGGAATAATAGGTATATGATTATCAGAAATTTATATGTATAATAATAGAGGCATATAAATAAATGAAGATTATTATAACAATGCCCTTTAGCCTATATAGCATTTTACAGAGAATTGACTATTTTGGGAACTGTATGATTTTTACTGTATGAATTTTACTGAAACGTATTTTTGTTGTTTTCCATCCTTCTATTTCATTAGTGAAAAACCGTCACTATGTGGTAGGTCTGATACAGCATTCTTAGTTCTGCTTTGTTGAGGGTAGGGGGCTTAAATAAAAAGTCACATTTCTGATATTTTTGAAATATTTTTATGTTTTTGAGGAAATAACTCTAAAAAATTAAATATATATGTATATATAATTTTTTTTATGTGTGTATATATACGTAAAAGTATAAAGAGGCAAGTGAGGACTTGGTACATTTTGGTCTTTTCTTTTTAATGCTGGTATGTCTTATATAAGAGGCTTGTTAGGATATAGTAATAAAGATTAATTCTATTAAAGTGTCTTTAAAGAGTGTACTTTTTTTTGTTTGTTTTGGACAGGTGACTCATTTTTCTATTGTTCTGACCGCCAAAGATTTTAATCCAGAGAAATATGCCGCCTTCACTAGGATATTGTGTAGGTCTGTATGAAAACTGTATTAAATGCTAATATACAAAAATGAAGATCTTACTCAATAGTAATACAGCAGATTTCTACACTGAGGAAGCATATTTCAGCCTTCTGTTTCCCCAACTTAACCTTTACTGGCCCTACGGACACTGTTTTATAAAGAGGAACTTTGCCTTCTGCTTCCATGGTACTGTTCCTCTTATTAGGGAAAATGGTAGAGGGGAGGAGAAGAGGCAGTTTGCACAACTATTGTAATTTCTGGGTGCTTTGAGTCACTTGCCACTTTTGGTCTGTTACTTCTGCTCATTTCCAATCTGGAACTTTCCTTAGGATGGAAGTGGTAAGCTGGTTCATTTGTGGCAAGGTCTGTGTGTGGGAGTCATTTGGGGAAAGTTTAATGGGCATTTTGAATTATGCTAAAGCACAGGAAAATATTTCTTAGCTGGAATGCTGAGGAGCTGAGAAACTGATTTTTTGGTTAATCATTAAACTGAAGGATAGACGCCTTCAGTTTCATCCCAGCCGTTGAAAAAATTTAACTAAAATATACAGTCTGCTTTTCTGCCTTGATAAGTATATCTGGTGGAATTAATGAAATCCGTCTTATATGTTAGGGATATTGGCTTTTTCTTTAATCAAGGCTTTTTCAGGGTTTGGGGTTTTGTTTTTTTTCTAATATTGTTACTAGATAGAATTATAATTCTCAGTGTTATGTATTACTCTCAGCCCTCAGGTTTATGCCCAATAAGTAGGTTTTTTTTTGGGGGGGGATAAGGGGAGTTGTTTCTGTTTTTCTCACCATACGTCTAATATATGGTTGTCTTATTTGCAATTTCTGTGTATGACCACGTGCACATGCACGCATGGGTGCGCACACAGCGCAAGAATACAATCTTATCACCTAAGTGTTTCGGTTAGGTTGTATTTTGACAAAATGAAGTTTTATTGTTTTTGCAGTCAGCTGTGATAAGAAAGGCTTCTTGCTTTCAGTGAGATAAATTCCAGGTGTATGGCTCGCTGTGGAATATAAACAGTTTTCTGCAAATGCGGCACTGACACAAAGGGAGATTATTATTGTTAGAAGGGGCTCCATCCAGAAGCCGTGGACTAAAAACACTGAAAAGTTGTTTTTGAACAAACGTTGGACTCCCATTTCATTTGATTGAGTCAGGGTTAGGTTACTCAACTGAATTCACTGGGAAATGTTCTGGGGCCCAGAAGGCGAGGTTGCTTTAGACCCCACTTCCTGCCCAGGAGGAAGCCCAGAGGGTGTCTCCGCTTGTGCAGAGCTGTGGCTTTGTCACATTCCGGATTCTCTTCTCTGTCACAGTTACAAGAGAAATGAGGGCTCAAGCTATTGCCAGCCACCTGCTGTAACTCCACCCCTTACCGCACTTGAGTGCTTGCCCTAGCGCCTGTCCACGCTCACGTGCTCATGTGCACACACACTCACTCTCCCCGTGTGCACGTGTGCCTGTTCACACACACAGAGACAAGCACTGTTTTTTTTTTCACTTTCCCTTTATTTTCTATTTTACTTTTACTGAGGTATAGTTGATTTACAAAATTGTATTAGTTAAGACTCACACTTTTTTTTGTTTTTTCGTTTTTTTTGCGGTACGCGGGCCTCTCACTGTTGTGGCCTCTCCCGTTGCGGAGCACAGGCTCCGGACGCTCAGGCTCAGCGGCCATGGCTCACGGGCCTAGCCGCTCCGTGGCATGTGGGATCTTCCTGGACCGAGGTATGAATCCGTGTCCCTTGCATCGGCAGGCGGACTCTCAACCACTGTGCCACCAGGGAAGCCCTAGACTCACACTTTTTGATGGTGGTGAGGTGCTCCCTCCCGTTTCTGGTGAGAGGTGCCCTCCACAGTACGCTGCTCACGTGGCCATGGAAACCCGCATGGAGGGGTTCATTCCCCCTGTGGGATCTGGGTCCAGATCCATGACCCCTTTCTATAATTTTAAATTTTTAAAAATAAATTTTATTTTATTTAAAAAAATTTAATAATTTGAATGGTGTTTTTTGGTTTCCTGCTTTGTTTTGGTGGTGGTAATGTAAGCACATCGTAAAAAGAAATGCAAATAATGCCGAAGAGTATACAGTGAACCCTAAGTCCCTTCTTTCCCCTCGTCCCCATCTCTAATTCTACCTACCGACTCCCCGCCCCAAGGCAGCTCCTGGGCTTCCCTTCTCTATATCTTACTGGAGATATTTTCTTCATATATAAGCATGTATATGGGGTTGACTGTTCTATATATATGATAGTTTACAATATTCATTGTTCTTTGCCTTTTTTCCCCAATTTATGTATTGAAATAATTTTAAAACACTGATGACTGACAAAATTTAGTAAGCAGTTAAATCACATGCTTTTTTCACTTAGTCTACAGTAAATATAGTTTTCAAGTGATCTTTCTTAAACAATTATTTTATTTTTGTCCCAATTTTCTATCCCTTCAGCTACTAAAATGCCCAAGTAGACCCAGTCCTGCTTATCCAGAAGAATTTACATTTACTTACTTATAGGAAGATATTTCAGGGGAAAGGGCTGATTTCACATGTGAGCTATAAATGTAGCCAGTTTCCTGTCAGCATTTTCTGGAAGTTTTAACTTGATGAATGTGTCTAGTGTGCATTTATCATCGGAAACTTAAAGGAGTTTGATTTCTTAATTATCTAAATACAGCTACCTCTGAGAACTCTGATAATAAATATAGGTTCTACACCTAATTACTGCTTTCTTTGTGAACCATGCATAAAACTCCTTTCTTGTCAGAGGATATCCAGCAATAAAACAGTTGTTATGACTAACAAAAACAGTTGTGAATGTAAGACATAAAAAGAGATAAGGATACAATGTTCTTGAGAACAGCAGGGCCTCAGAAAGTCCATAGTTCATTCTCCTGCCTAAGTGGACCACAGCAGGCCTCCCCAGATGTAACAAGAGAGCTGACTTCACAGAATTGTTGAAGGTTGTTCAAGTGGTTGTTTTGTTTTTCTAATAGATTTCCTAATTAAATTTATAGAAGTAACCACATCATGAAAAGATTCAGGCATTCAGAGGTGTATTAGCAAGTTGGCTTAGATTCTTTAGAACGTACCCATGCCTGGCCTCGGTGCGTTTCTCCAGGTGGTTCATGCTAACTAGTAGCATGCTTGCTTTTTGTCCTTTCTCACAGAATGTACCTAAAACATGGGAGCCCAGTTAAGATGATGGAGAGTTACATCGCGGTTCTCACAAAGGGGATATGCCAGAGTGAAGAAAATGGCTCTTTCCATAGCAAGGATTTTGATGCCCGAAAGGCATACCTTGCAGGCTCCATCAAAGGTAAAAAATAAATAAATAAGAAGAAGCAAAAAAGAAACAAAAACCCATCCCAGATGAGTCCATCCCAGCAACAACAAAATCCCCAAGCCAAGGACAATCTGTCATTAGACTCTGTTATTTCATCTTTCCATATATTTTCATCTACATATTTGTTTCCTATGCAGGAGGGTATTTCAACTTCTACATTTCCTTATGTGGTTAGAACTCTGTCAGGAAAGCAGACTTCTGCGGTGTTTCTTTCCGTATGATTGCAGCTGTTAAGACAGAAATGTACTTTCACCAGTGAGTTAAAGTTCACGGGTCAAGGTCTCCACTGACTTCCATCATTTTCCTTCCCTTAGATCTTAGCAGTGACCTGTTCCACCTGGGGAGCTCAAGCCCCTGCCCCAGAGTTCCCATTCTAACTCCCCATCCCTCTCTCCTCACTGGAAAGTCCAGCCTAGAGCTAAACTGAGACATCAGGTCCTTAAAAGGGAAGAGAGGGGAACTCCAAGGGCGATGCTGGCCTTCTTTCTCATCCTCCCACAGCACCTGTCTTCACTCTTTTTTTTTGACTGTGTTGGATCTTCATTGCTGTGCGCGGGCTTTTCTCTAGTTGCGGCGAGCGGGGGCTACTCTTTGTTGCGGTACGCAGGCTTCTCATTGCAGTGGCTTCTCTTGTTGCGGAGCATGGGCTCTAGGCACGCAGGCTTCAGTAGTTGTGGCTTGCGGGCTCTAGAGCACAGGCTCAGTAGTTGTGGCTCACGGGCTTAGTTGCTCTGCGGCATGTGGGATCTTCCCGGACCAGGGCTTGAACCTGTGTCCCCTGCATTGGCAGGCAGATTCTTACCCACTGCGCCACCAGGGAAGCCCTGTCTCCACTCTTGATCCTACTGTTTTATACGGTTTCTAAGCATCCCTGTTGAGGTGTTAGGTGTTTGTCCAACTGTCTCACAAAGACTTATGCAATGATGTGTATGTGGGTTTGGGGGGGTCAGTGAACATTTTTTAAAATTTAAGTTTGCACGACACCGAGGATGGTGGTTCCCTTCATATAATTCCACTTTCTTGTGAGTCTGGCTTCATCTGTGCATCCAGCATACTGTCCCTTGAGGGAGCAGGTGTAGCTACTGTAATGCCCATCCTGGGGAGCAGATGTATGAATTGATATGCCCGTCCACCAAATAAGGTGCTTCTGTACTTATAACATTTACCTAAATTTATTGTGTTGAAAATAATTTTGCATTCATACAAGAATAATTTCCAGTAAAAACTTGATTTCCTTGTATAATGTTTAATGCAGTAACATAATTATTTTTGTTTTAAGACATTGTATCTCAGTTTGGAATGGAAACTGTTATCTTACACACAGCACTGATGCTAAAGAAAAGAATTGTCGTCTATCACCCCAAAATAGAAGCTGTCCAGGAGTTTACCAGGTATGGTCTCTTATCATTAAAAAGTGTAACCTTTTTTTTTTTTTTTTTTTGCGGTACGCGGGCCTCTCACTGTTGTGGCCTCTCCTGTCGCGGAGCACAGGCTCTGGACGCACAGGCTCAGCAGCCATGGCTCACGGGGCCTAGCCGCTCCATGGCATGTGGGATCTTCCCAGACCGGGGCACGAACCCGTGTCCCCTGCATTGGCAGGTGGACTCTCAACCACTGCGCCACCAGGGAAGCCCAAAAAGTGTAAACTTTGTTGGCAGCCACTTTGGGGCCCTCTGTGTCACTGTGTACCCTGTTCCTTTGCACACTGGTATAAACAGGCTGAGTTAGGTTGGGGGTGAAATACCATTTTGGTGTAATGTTTTAGTTTAGATTGAGTAGTTCAAGGTTACTGAATTTGGACAGATTCTTCTTTAAATTTTGAAATATGAGTATTTTGGAGCGGGGAGTTTGCAAACTTTTCCTTGCCAGAGAGTAAATATCTTAGGCTTGTAGCCATACGCTCTCTGTCCCGACTACTTAACTGCCACAGGTTGCATAAAAGCAGCCATGGACAGTACATACGTAAATGAATGAGCTCGGCTATGTTCCAGTAAAATCTTATGTGCAAAGACGGGCCGCCGACCCATGGGCCATAGTTGCCTGACCCCTGTTTTAGGTAAGTTGTTTCTTCCATTCAGTTTTATTACAGACTGTATTATTTATATAATAAATATAGTTTGTTTTGTTTTCCTTGCCAAATCGAACTTAGATTCTTCTTTAAAAGCAGGGGAAAAAAAAAAAAAAAAAAAAGCAGGGGAACTAGTATTTATGCTGTTTACCTTATGCCAGGCATTGTATAAGTCACCTTAAATTATTAACTTTACTCATGACAAGAACCCTGGGAGGAAGTGTTACTGCCCTGTTTATAGATGAGAAGATGGAGGCTAAGGGTTAGATATTGAGAAGAAGAAAGACTTGCTAGTCAGAAGGACCTGGGTTAAAGTCCTGGCAGGCAACTTCTTAGCCTTGTGACCACATAAAGCGTACGTAATGTTTCTACGCCTCAGTTTCTTTATCCGTAAAATGAAGATGATAATACCTGCCTCGTTAGCTTGGTTTCAGGATTGGAAATAATTTGTGTGTCGTGCTCAGCATGTACCTTGTCCATAGTGGGCACTCTAGAGACGATCATTGTTATTATGATTGTGATTGCCTTAGATCTTAGGTAACAGGACCAGAGTTTTTGCCCGGCTCTGACTCCCAAACCTTGTATTTTTCCACCCAATTACCCTTTTCCTCTCCATTTATGCTTCTGAAACTGGAGTGTCCACAGCTTCTGAGATATGTAGCAGGCCACCAGGGGGTTCACAAAACCACAGATAAATTCGGCACATACTTCTTCCTGAATGAAGTAGCTGTTTTATTGGAAGTTTAAGAAAACTTATTTTTCTATAAAAACAAACACAAAGTAGTTTGCAAGTTTGGCTGGAATTTTAAATACGAAATGCGAGACTTCAAAAAAATTTCTTGCTTGCAGGGCCCACTTTGGATTTTACCCTCAGGCTCCCTCCATGGCAGCCTGCAGAGTGGGCGTTGGGAGGAACACTTCAGAAGCATCCTTCCTTGCCACCATGGAGATCTTTTGAAACTTTACCTTGAGCTTTTTGTAGCCAATCTGACCCAACAGTCGGTGTTTAAAACATTGCATTACTTTACTTTGAAGCCTGGAGGAGGTGTTGGCATGTTTAGGGCTTGTTCTCCCTCTGCATCTGGTAGCCAGTTTCCTCCCCCAGAAGAAGAGGGAAGAGGATGGGCTGAGTCTCAGGTGTGGGCTGGCAATCATCTGTGTTCTCACCTTGACCCCAGGACTCTGCCTGCCCTGGTGTGGCATCGACAGGACTGGACCATACTTCACTCCTACGTGCACCTGGACGCCGATGAGCTGGAAGCCCTGCAGATGTGCCCAGGTAGACAGCAGGCTCCCAAGGGATGAGAAGCTCAGCTTTACCAGGGTTGTTTGTTTTGGGGGATTTTTTTTTTTTTAAAGTGCATTCCTAAGGGGCATACTGATCTTTTTTTTTTTGGTAAATGCAACCGTTTTTTTTCCCTTAAAAAGTTTTTTAAATTAAATTAAATTAATTTTAAAAAGTTTTTTTAATTAAAAAAAAAATTGTGCACCTGAAACCAACACAACATTCTAAATCAACTATACTGCAATAAAAATTATAAAGTACAAGAAAAGTTGTGTTAAAATACACATCACATAAAAGTTACCCTTCTTTTTTTTTGGCCGTGCCTCATGGCTTATGGGATCTTAGTTCCCCAGTCAGGGATCGAACCCATGTCCCCTGCACTGGAAGGCGGATTCTTAACCACTAGACCACCAGGGAAGTCCCTAGAAATCTTAATTTTAATGTGTTGGAATTTTTTAGGCTTTTATGATTTTATTTTTTATATTTTGTTTAAGAAAAGTTCTATCCCAACAGTAGAAAGGTATTTTCCTATATATTCTAGTAAAAATTTTTAAAGCTTTTTCATCCCCATTTAAGTCTTTAATCTGCCTGGCATTACTATTTTTTGTAGGGTGTGTGTTTGGGATCTGGTTCCATTTTTTTCCATTTGGATAGCAACTTGGCTCAGGAACACTTATAGAATAGTGTCCCCTCTCCAGGAATCTGCAGTATCATTTCATTTCATTGATTGATTGATTGATTGATTGATTTATGGCTGTGTTGGGTCTTTGTTGCTGCGCGTGGGCTTTCTCTAGTTGCCGCGAGCGGGGGCTGCTCTTCGTTGTGGTGCGCGGGCTTCTCATTACGGTGGCTTCTCTTGTTGTGGAGCACAGACTCTAGAGCGCAGGCTCAGTAATTGTGGCGCACGGGCTTAGTTGCTCCGCGGCATGTGGGATCTTCCCAGATCAGGGATTGAACCCGAGTCCGCTGCATTGGCAGGCGGGTCCTTAACCACTGCACCACCAGGGAAGCATCAGCACCCCCCATTCTTAGGGGCTTTTTCTGTCACTTCATTAACATAAACTCTGGTGTGGTTGAAAGGGGGCTTGTTATAAATAATAAAAGACCCTCCTTTCACCTTTAACACCCTGGAACTATTTCAGGAACTGCGGACAAAATCCAGGTATTATAACAAAAGGTGCTCCTTTAACTCTTATCACTTAGGAAATTACATGTGTTGTAGGAGCTGTGGCCAGGAGCCTGGATAACCAAATATACATTTCTTATTATATCACAATATTACAGCCCCTTTGTTTCCCAAATGATGGAAGAATTATGGTGTGTATTAGTCAAGGAAGCGAGTCATCATGCAATAAACATTTGTTAAGCACCCAGTATATGCTGAGGTCTTGGCAAGTTGCCGTATTATATAAGACAAGACGCTTTTCCTCAGTGACTTTATGATCCAATTGGCAAGAAGAAATTGAAACTGAGTGGGGCCCTACGGGCCTCCCAGGCACGGAGGCCGTTTTGTCCCCCATTTTTTGTAGACAAGACTCCAGCCTCCATGACTTTCCCTGAGTTCCAAAGGGCAGATTCGAACAGTTGCAAATCAAGGGAGGAGCAGCCAGGTCACCACCTCTAACTGCAGGAGACTACAGATATCTTCTGTGAAGATCCAAATTGGCTTCGGCCATTTTCAGCTTCTTCCCCGCCTCTGGAGTCCGTGTCCAGCAAGGGTCCTTCTGCCCAGTGCCATTCAAGCCAATAGAATGAGTTTTCGTTTCGGAAGCAAAGGAAAGCTTCATCCTTCGATCAAAGAATGGAGAGGTCGCAGCTGGTGCATCCACGCTCTCCCCCGCAAACCGGGGTCGGGGCTGTTTTATAGGGATCTCGTTTTGTGGGTGGGACAGCAGAGCTCTCGCAAGTTGCCCGCAGGGCTCACGCTCTAGGTGGCAGTGCCGGGCCGTAGTCTCTCTGCACACGGCCCACCGCTGCCATCTTGAGCTCCAGGTTTTTGATTTTGTTGCTGCTGCTGTTTTTTTAAAAATATATAAATTTATTTATTTATTATTTTTGGCTCTGTTGGGTCTTTGTTGCTGCACGTGGGCTTTCTCTCTAGTTGCGGCGAGCAGGGGCTACTCTTCGTTGCGGTGCGTGGGCTTCTCATTGCGGTGGCTTTTCGTTGCAGAGCACGGGCTCTAGGCACGCTGGCTTCAGTAGTTGTGGCATGCGGGCTCAGTAGTTGTGGCTCAGGGGCTTAGTTGCTACGCGGCATGTGGGATTTTCCTGGACTAGGGCTTGAACCCGTGTTCCCTGCATTGGCAGGTAGATTCTTAACCACTGCGCCACCAGGAAAGTCCGCTGCTGTTGTTTCTTAAATGTTGTCACTTGGTGAAGTAAAAAATTGGTCCTCCAAAAAAAAAAAAATTTTTTTTTTTTTTTTTTTTTTTTTTAATCATACTGCTGTGTGAAATCCAAAGTCTGGGAACCATTGTCTTAACACCAATTCCAGAAGTCTGCTAATTCTTGAGTTGCCCTGATTCCTTTAGCATTTATTGTATCAGATCTGAAACTGGGGAAGATGATGCTGTTTCCACCATGCTATCCCTGAGGAACCCGAGTGTTTGGCTATGACTTTCCTGTTGACAGAGACCTAGGGGGGACAGTGGTCAAGAGAATCCTTGCTGCCTGCTGCCTCCTCTGTCATTCTTGACCCAAATAACGATGACTGAAAAGCAGATGCTTTGCTTCAGCCTTCCTCCTTGACACTGAAACCTAGTTTTGGAACATTCTGAGTTGCTTGAGTTTCTTCAGGCAATTGGCAAAAATGTTACCTGAATAAATGCCACGGGATGTAGCTAAAATGCCCTGGATACATACAGCAGAGAAGAAAAGCAGCCGATGAGCTTTTAGACTCACTCCTTGGGTCACAGTGTGATTTCCTCCTACTCTAGTAACGCAGGTCCTCTCTGTAATGCAGGTTACGTCGCTGGATTTGTAGACTCGGAGGTGAGCAATAGATCGGACCTGTATGATGTGTTTGTGAATCTGGCAGATGGTGAGATTACCATTGCCCCACTTGCAAAAGGTTAGTTCTCTGTTCTGTTTTGTTGTTGACACAAGATGTAAGCCAAGCAGTTGTATTTTTTAGGCTGATTCTCCCTTTTGAAGGCCTGCTTCACCTGTTGTGCTGGAGGGATTTTTCTGTTTCTAGAACACAGCATTCATTTTAATAGACCTGACCCTTTTAGGGATACATCTGAGTGCTTACGCTGTACGGTTATATGTTAATAAGATAAATGGTCTGTTTGTCTTGTTTCTTCAGTTTCATATTCAAACAAGGTGTATTTGTTATCTATTGCTGCATAAGAGATGACTTCTAAACTTAGTGATTTAAAATAGCAAATACTTATCTCACAGTTTTGGTGGGCAGGAATTTATGAGTGACTTAGCTAGGAGGTTCTGATTCAGGGTCTCTCATGAGGTTTTAATCAAGATATTGCCAGGGCTGCAGTCAAATGAGGCTCAACTGGGGCTAGAGAATCCATTTCCAAGCTGACTCACATGGCTGTTGACAGGAGGCCTCACCACATGGGCCTTTCCATAGGGCAGCTTGAGTGTTCTCACCACGCGTCTGCTGGTCTCCCCAACAGTGAGCAATTCAAGAGAGGGGGGACCACAGTGCCTTCTGTGACCTAGTCTAGGAAGTCATACATGATCACTTCCTCCATATTCTATTTGTTAAAGCAAGTCATTAAGGGAGAAGAATTAGACTCCACCTTATAAAGGAAGGAGTATCAAAGAGTGTGCAGACATTTGTCACTACACGAGGGTTGAACATGACTCCCGTGTGGAAAATCTTTTTGAAGGATGTCTCAGTAAGCAGCAGGGAATGAGAGTATTCTTGGGGCTAATGACCAAGAAAGGGTGTTCTAGTGTCATAGGGTCACCTCTGGCAACTGTAAATTATCCTAAATTACAGCTGCACAGAGTAGCAAAGATTGGGTTAAATACGTTTTGAGCCTAGGACACTATGAGGTATTGGTTTTAGACAGGAATTACAGATAACAGCTTTTGTAGTGTCATTTATCTTTCTCCTAAAAGTGGGAGCAGCTGAATGCCAGCCAATTAGGGATTTTTGTTAGCTAGGTTCTGATAATGTGAGGTTTTATCTAGCAACCTCAAATTAGTAGAACCAGAACTTGTTTTCACTTTGAAATTACAAATATAATAAATATTCATGGTGTAAAATTCAAAATATAGTATCAGGTCTTTAGGGGATATTGCCTTTTGTAAAGCCGGAGTGATAGAAAACTAGCTGTAGCCGGGGCCACTGAAACTGCTGAAGCGTTAGGACTGGAAAGCCTGGCAACTCCCTGCTGCCCTCTGCTGCTCTGAGTCTATAAAACGGGCTCATCCCAGTGGAGTTTGTCCCTCACGAGTATCAAACAGAAATTTCTGTTAACCTTCTGGCTGCAGAAAATAGCAGTGTATATAATTAAAGTAACTTGGGTTGTTGCCTTAGCTCGTTTCTAAGGGCCTTTACACAGTGAATGTTGAGCTGCTTCTGCAGAACTGAGAGGAAGTACTGCTTTCACAATATCCCTGCCGGAAAGATAAACGTGAATTCTCAACTGTGAAGACCTGGACAGGAAAGTCAGGCTGTTTGTTGGCTTACAATCACAACCCATAGGCAGTCAGATTTCATTAGGTTTTGTCTAGAAAGAAAAATAATTCTTATCAGAATTTTGGTTTGGTGGTGGTGTATGTTTATTTTGGACATGAAGTATATAAATCATGATCATGCCTTACCTCCTATTGTGTCACCATATTTGTGTGTAGTAATAAGATGGAAATGGGGGGTTGTCAGTTGCTTTTTGAAAATTCCCTCTGTGTGATCGTTCAGGTTTCCAGATAGATGATTACTTTTCATTATGTAAACATCTAAATATTCACACAACATATTCTTCTTGATCTCACCAGAGGCCATGACAATGGGCAAACTACATAAAGAAATCGGTCAGTTAATTGTCCAGTCGGCAGAAGATCCAGAGAAATCAGACAGTCAAGTTATACAGGTAATGCCTTAATCTTCCCACTGACTGAGTCTCGAAACGGCATCGCTGGGCAGCGGCTGGTTATCTGCTGTTCACGGGCACAGAGTGAAGTGACTGGAGAGGCCAGTGGGTAGCTGCTGAGATGAGGTCTGCAGGATTGGCCCTGGCGAAGATGAGCCAATCAGTTATCAGGCTCCAGGGAGAGACGGACAGAGGGCGTTGGTGCCAAAGCCAAGCGTTTATAGTGAAAGATGTGATTGCCAAGTGGTGAGAGGGGCCATAGGGTTTGGCGGGGACCCGCCAGCAGCACTGTCCTTTCTCTTCAGTGCTGTGGCTGGGAGGAGTGGGCAGGTTTTTTCCCGAGAACCCAAACACTGAGACTGTCTTACCGGACAGATGGTCATTGCCCACCCATTGCCCTGTCAACATTAGAGGGAAAACAATGTTAGTGAAATGTGTAAATTTGAGTTTTGTATTACTGTGCTTTTCATGGACTAAAAGGGATACACAGATGACTCAGTATAATGTATGATGAGAGTGCCTACCATGTTGTACAGGTTCACAGTGTTTGAATAAGTTAACGATGTCAGCAAACCAGGAGAAAGACATGACTTTAATGCGAGCTCTGCTGAGTCCTCAGCCACCCGAGGGGAACGTCAGTCAGTGAAGGGGAATAAAGCCCGTGCGGCAGGTGCTGGGTCACTCGTCCCAGGCAGGAGGGGACTTCGGGGAGAGACTTGTTCTAAAAACAATAGCAGTTCCTCAAAAAGTTACACATAGCATTAACATAGATTTGGTAATTCTACTTCTGGGTATATATCAAAAACTGCAAGCAGGAACTCAAATAGGTATTTGTGCACCTGTGTCCCACAGCAGCATTATTCACAATGGCCAAAAGGTGAAGACAACCCAGATGTCCCTCAGCGGATGAATGGACAAAATGTAGTACATACACGTGGTGGAATATTACTCAGCCTTAGAATGAAGTTCTGACATGTGCTACCACGTGTATGAACCTTGAAAACATGTTAAGTGAAATAAGCCAGTCAAAAAGGACAAACATCGTGATTCCATTCATAAGAAGTACCTAGAATAGACCAATTCAGAGAGTCAGAAAGCACAATGGGCATCGCCTGGGGCTGGGGAGAGGCCAGTGGGGCGTTGCTGTTTAATGGGTACGGAGTTTTGGTTTGGGATGATGGAGAAGATCTGGGATGGATAGTGGCGATGGTTGCACAATACTGTGAACGCACTTGAAACGCCACTGAGTTGCACACACTTTAAAAATGGTTAACCCCGCCCCCACCGATCCCACCGCCACCGCTGCTCAAAATTAACCATGACATGTATTTTTTGTTGTTTTAAATGTTCTGTTTTTTATAATTTATAAAGTTAGTCTGATAAACTTAAAAAAGAATAGCTGGAAGAATTCTGGAGAACTCAGATTTTTTTTTGATACTAACATATTGTGTATCTTCCTGTTCTATTAAAGGATATTTCCCTGAAAACAAAAGAAATCTTCACCAACCTGGCTCCATTTTCAGAAGTTTCGGATGATGGAGAAAAGCGAGTGCTCAATTATGAGGCACTAAAGCAAAGACGATTTCCACCAGCAACAGAAAACTTCCTCTACCACCTAGCAGCCGCGGAACAAATGCTGAAAATCTGATGGTGGGACAGAATGCATCACTACTGATAACTGATCTAAAGCCCTAGCACCATGATTATCCATTAACTGTGTAAAATACTGGAAATAACAGAGAAAATGTTATATTTTTAATGATTTATTTGAAAGCATTGCAATTTGACCTGAAAAAGCACTGAAACACGTACGAAAACACTTCCGATTTCCTCCTATCTGATTAATTTCATGCCTACTCTCAATGTTTACAAAGTGCTGTAACCACCTATATATATAACATATAAAACAGCCTGATGTCCTGGAGTAAGAGCAGAACAGCTGTCAAGTTCTCCTGCAAATCACAGCAAATCGGAAAGCCTTCATTATTATAAGTTCCAGTTTGTCTCAGTGTGTAACCACAAACTAATGGTTTATTTTCAGAAAGCTGCCTGAAATTGTGCTTTGTATTCTTCTAGGAAGAACTTTAATTCCTCATGAGGAACTCTACTTTGAGCCAAACTACTAAGTTTTCTGCAGAACCGTCTAGAAGATCATTCAAAAGACCCTGCAGTTGCACTTTCTTGTAAAAGAATTTTTTTTTCCTTAGGCTTTGAACATTTTGCCTATAGTATGAGGGTTCTGCATAGATCTTATACTGGAGTAGACAACTTAATAATCCATATTTATACTGTTGCAGAGGTAAGCATTTGGCAAACTTAAGCCATTAGTACTCTTTAATCAACCCAGTTGCTAGCAATATTCTTTTGAAAAAGATGCCAGTCCTTATGTAGTAGAGTAAAAGAAGAAAGCCCATTTGGAATATAAATGTCTCTATGGCTGAAACAGCAGCCTTATGTAATTGGGGAGAGAGTGTGAGAATTAACTTCTTGTAAAGGCCAAAACCAGAGAATGTCTTCAAACAACATCAGTAAAAATAATTTGGCCACGTATGAAGATAACCGTTCTTTGTTTAGTTAGGTAACTTTTTCATAATTGGAGACCTAAAAATTGCAAAATAAGCATGGGGGGTCTAAATTATGTTATTATATGTATTCATATTCATTATGAAAGCGTTATTTTTCACTCAGTACTGTTGTCCTTAGAAATCTTACCCAGAAAAATGTTTGCAAAAAAGCTTGTCTTTATTGGATCTTCCATTTATTCCTGGTGTTAGACATTTGTTAGGGAAAAAAATTTTAAAATAGCCCCTCCTTGGGTGGGGGGCAGGGGAGGATTTGAAATGAGATGATGTTTACTGAGGCCAACAATTGAAAATTAAATCTGCACTTTATGAGAATGAATACTAACATCATTTTTGCCCGTGTTTTTTTTTTGTATTACTCTATTAGCTAATGATAAAAGTTGTTAAAATGACAAATTTATGATACAGAAATAAAATGAAATATTTTGATACTCAGCAGTTTTAGGCATATGAAAAATTGTGCCCTCTTTTTCTAATTCTCCCCACCCCAAACAAACAAAAGAAAAAACCCTTTTTTAAAAGTCAACTGCAAACCCACCGGGGAATTATCCAAAGACCGATTTGAAAGTTAGGCAGTCTGGTTTCTTCCACCACTGACTGGCTCAGCCCTTCTCTCTCTGCCCGGCCCTCCTCCACCCCGCACTTCCTGGAGCTGACTGTAAGGTCCAAGTGCCTTCTCTGAAAAGATGCTCTCACATTACTACTCAGTTATCTGTCAGTGGCTGAACCTCCACTTGGAGCCGTTGCGCATTTTGTTAAGTTTGTTTAGTATAAGCCTGTGGCTACATGGAGCTGACTGATAGATCACTTTTACTGATTTTGTCCTTTTAGGCTGTTGTGAAACATCTTTTACCCAATTTGGAGATAACCATCATCGTGGCCTAGGGAAAACTGAAAGCCACAGGTGCATTCTTAGATGACTTGGGGCAGGGTGTGTTGGAAACAGCCCTCCATCCAGTACGCATACGTTTGGGTACCTACTCTACACCGTGGACTGCGTATCCTGGGGCTTCCTTGATGCCCAAGACAACAGTTCCTGCTGTCAAGGTGCACAGTCTATGGGCACATAGCTTCAGCAAACGGGATTGCACGCGGTGTGGCAAGTGCTAGGCATGATACGAGCACTATGGGAGCACATTGGAAGGGCACCTAGTTCAGTTCTGTGAATCCTGGAAGGCTTCCTGGAGAAGAGTGATTGACGTCCAAGTCAGACCTGAAGCACAGGGAGGAGTTAGCCCAGAACAGAGGGAACAGCTGGTGGGAAGGCCAGAGAAGAGAGACCACAGCACATCTGAGGAACTGGATGTCAGTCCAGAGTGAGGAGAGGGAGTGGCAAGAGATGAATAAGGTAAAGGCTCCCGCCTGCCATGGTGAGGAATTTGGACTTGATCCTGATGTACTGGGAAGCCATTTAAGGCTTTTAAGCAGGTGTGGTTTCGAAGAGCGGGCTGGAGATGGACTGATGAGCGACACCAGCAGGGGATATGCTGTTGGGCTGGGCAGTGGACGCAGAGGGGTGAGTTCTAGAGACTTAACAGACTCAGCCCAATAGTGCTGAATGGGGTGGGGCGATGGGGGAGTAAGGCCGAGGCCAGTGATCCCGTCTGACGAAACTGGTACACGGTGGTGCCATTCCCTGAGGTTGGGAGGGGAAGATGGTCTCAAGTGGACATCCAGATGGCGAAGCGCAGGGGGCCGCGGGACGTGGGCCTGTTGGGCAGGGGAGAGCAAGCCCCACGACAGGCCCGCACAGGGGGTAGTGGCAGTATGGCCAGCATCTGTGGGGGCACGGATGACGGCAGTCTCAACAGTGGAGGGCGGGGTGGAAACAGTGAGGGTAGAAAACTCTCTGAAAAAGTCCGGCTACAAGGGGGGGGTTTGCTTTTTGCATGAGGCAGGTGACTCAAGCAGTTGAAATGCTACAGAGAAGGAGCAGAGCGGGGAGGCTGGAGCCAGAGGGGCAGAGGAGGCCGCAGAGCAAAGGCCCTGAGCAAACAGGGAGGGTTGGGCTCAAGCCCAAGGCACAGCTGACTTTGCACGGAGGAGGGGAGGCCGGCGTGTGTGGAGGGAGGTCAGCAGGTTTGGAGCCAGGAGGCCAATAGCCTTGGCTTTCACAGTGGAGGAGGAGACAGGGTCACCAGCCAGTGAGGAGAAAGAAGCAGCTGGGCAGCAGCTGGCAAAGATTTTAAGCAGCTGTCTAACAGGACTAAGCTGAGAAGGGACACAGGATTGCTTTGGGGGTTGGAGGCCTTCATTGGCTCCCCACATGTACACCTCGAGATGGGCCATCAGTTTAATGCCTGTGCCTTGGGCACGTGGGCGTTGGTGGACCTTTCTCCTTTGTTTTCCAATACTCAACTTTAGAAAAGTTTATTAGTAAGTTCACAGTATCCTTTCACAGGCTGACGAATAGAAAACTGAATCTTATATCACACATTCATCCCCTCAGCAACCCCGTGTGGTGGGTTAGACAGGACAGCCCCCATTTCTCTCCTTCCACCCAAGCTTGTTTAACCCTAGGCACGATCAGCCTCAAAACAGTCTTGGCATGCATAATCGGAAGCCATCCTGTTGGTGCAGACACCTCTGGGGGTTCCAGGACACTCCTGGCAGGGTTGTCCAAACTGAAACCTTGGAGGAAGGTTTTCACGCAGGTACCAAACAAATTCACCTAAAACTCACCCCTACACCCCTCTGTTATAGAAGAGTTCTGTTTCTTCTGTTGCAGACTGAATTTCCTTTTCAAGCTCACTGCACTGTATCTAAAACACAAAGTTAAATTCTTAATATTCACATTAAGACGTCTTCTTGCCTTAGAAGCCAAGTTTAAAAAAAAAACAACACAATTTCAGAAAGCATCTATTTCATATAACCTTTTCAGTGATGTCTAATCTATAACAAAGAAACATTAACCTAACTTCTTAAAAACTTTCTTATGGAAAATTTCAAATATAAACAAATGCTGTGGCCCATGTAATGTCCAAGGAGGCGCCCTGGGCAGGGGCCTGGCAGAATCCCTCTTAGCCTTGGGCTCTCTCTGCAAACCACCCTAGGCAGGACAGGACCACCATTCAGCTACGTCATGCCCACCTTGGACCAACAAGGTATTTTAAAAGTCCAGCAAATGCCAAGACTTGCTTGGCGGGGTTTGGGGATAGGGGGGTGACAGCAACAAGCATTTGAAATGTTCAGCCAAGAAATGCTAGAAATTGATATCTACTACATCAATAACGTCCTTGATACCAGCAACAAGGCTCTGCAGAGGTACTGTGATCGTCATCTGTCTCTAATAGAAACTAAGCCTCAGAGAGTTTAAGCAGATTGACCAGAGGGTCATGGAAGAGCTGGGAATCTGAGTCCAGGCAGTCTGACGCACCATAGGTCATCACGGTCTACAGAACAGCAGCCGCTAGCTGCATGTGAGCACGTAAGAGTAAAACTAGATTAAAATTTCAGTTCTCTAGTCACACTAGCCACGTTTCAAGCGCTCAACAGCCGCATGTGACAAGCGGCTACACACACTGGACAACACAGATATAAAACATTTCCATCACTGCGGAAAGTTCCATTGGGTGGGGTGTCGCTATAGTATATTATGAAGTATTTAAAATATCTCAAAGGTTTTTTTTTTAACGTCCCAGAAACATGCTTCAGATATACAGTTAAGAAACACAGAATCCAAAACTGTACAAGTGACCTGGGAGATGGGATTATGCAGAAATAATGTTACTTTGTTTTATACTTCTGTAAATTTCGCAGATTTTTTTTGGAGAATAATTTATTTCACTCTGATAACGAGGGGAAGAAAGAGATATATATTCTTAGAGGAAGTCGAAGGGGGACACTTACCCGTCCAATCTGTGGGAATACACTAAAAGAAACTGGCACCATCAGTCCCATGACAAGGATAGTACAAGAAAGCTTTAGGGTCCACAGTGACCACGGACACTGCAGGAAAAACTGGGTCCTGTAAGAGACAAGGTACCAGGGCTTTTTTTCAGAGGTCGGCCCTCTGCTCGAATGGTGTCCAATTGTCTTGCCAGCAGCTGCAGGCCCAGACTTGGTTCCCACTTGCCCCACAAACAGGCGATACTAGCAGCTGCACCCACAGAGCACTCACTACACGTCAGGCCCGGGTCAAGCACTTCACACGCATTTGCTCATTAGATCCTCCCATGACCCTGTGAGGTTTGTGTTATCATCATACCCTTCACACGAACAAGAGGCTGCAGCCACAGACCGTGTGAGTCCCTCGTCAAAAATCTCCAAATTCTTAAAAGTGAGAGGTCAGATTCTAGAGCCTGTGCTCTCCCCTGGGCTACACTGACACGGATGTGACATTCTGACCATGACCTTTCAGAGTGTGGGAAGAAGGTGCAAGAAGCCCAGCCTGGGAGTCAGAGACCTGGGGTCCTGGGGTCCGGCTGGGGCTCGGCCACTGACAGACTGTGTGCTCTTGGGCAAGTCACTTTCTCCTTCTGAGCCTTGAGTTTTTTCATATGCAAAATGAAAGGGTTGAGTCGGAAGAGCCAAGGTGGTCACTCCAGCTTGGACACCATCATAGCTGTTGGATGACATGAGGTCCTTCCAGGCACCCAAGGCCCACTGGGAAATGAGGACCATCTCTCCTCACCAGACAGCGGGTGCCACTGTGCAGGCCTAAGGGGACGAACCGCAGGACCCCAGCTTTTCCAGAAGCCCCCACTCTGAGGCCAGCCAGAGAGGTTCAGGAAGACCCCAACCCAACAGAAGTCCCCACACCCACCTAGCTGGATCAACCACAGGAAGTAACAGTTGCCTCTGCCCAGGACACTGCTACTTCCTGAAATGTGCTCCTTATGTGGTCCTAGCAGGGACTTCCGAGCTCACCACCTGGACAGAGCAGACTGGTTCAGCACCAGACAGGTGACCCCTCTTGGGCCAACAGAATCCTTCCTTGGGAGTTTGTGAACTGAGTGGAAGACATTCCCTGCCCCCAAACCCCCAGGGTTTGCTGTGTTCTTCTCTCTCATCAGGACACTGCAAGGATATGAGCTGGGAGGTGGCTGCAGTCACGTCCCTCAACATGAAGAAGCCAGTGTGTGGTGGGAGAGAAGGAAGACAACACCCACGAAGGAGAAGAGAGGACTGTCCTGCACCAGAGCTTCTGATCAGCTGCCACAGGCAACGTACCCTGACCGTACCCAATATCTAAACCAACGCATCTCCCTTCTGCCCTAAGCTACTCACTGCAAGTGGGGCCTCTCATACTGGCTGATCCCAGGCTCTCCTCCTAACAGGCCATGTCTCGCCTCTCAAAAGGGATGGCAGTCTACTGATTCTGGGCCACTTAAGCTAATTTAACACATGCTTGGAATGAAGGGGGAAAAAGAGGCTTGAGCAATATTCATAGCATATCAGAGCTGGGAGAACCCGCAAATCATCCACACTCACCATTCTAGAAGCGAGGAATTGAGCCTCAGCAGGTGCCGAGACATGCCCAGGAGCAGATGTAACTGAGGACAGGGCCTGGGCGAGATTCCAGGTTTGCTGGAATGTGCACATCGGGATTTGCACATCTGCCCTAAATCAATCCTACTGTCTTAACTGTGATGAAGCGTGTTTAGAAGGAAGATTCCTGAAGCAACTTATTCCCACCTCTCCAACCAGGTTCGGTACTTGACAAGTTTTATACAATTTTGATTGTTTATTCCTACCCGGGGAGATGAGCGTACCTCTTACCTTTTAAAAAAGTATGAGAAGACTTCAGGGATAAAAGCTGAGGTCCCAAACAGCACAACTCTGGATGTTGCTGTGTCTTTAACGGCCTAGTGGAAATGAAAAGAAAGCAGCTTAGCACGTGGAGTGAGACAGTTTCCAGGCATCTTGCAACTCACGACAGAGGCCGGCAAACAGCAGCTCTCCCTTCTCTCTTAGAAAAACAATGCACGTGCAAAAGGTGAAGGCAGCGCCTGATGTGCACACGTACAGAGGATGCCTGGGGTTGGTGCCAGAGGAACCGGAGACGGGATTTACCTCCCTGACTCCACAGTGGTCTCCATCACTCCCACAAACCACCCCAAATAAAATACCAAGCACAAGCAAAGGCAGCTTACGGACAAATCCTTACTTAGAACCAGATGGCAGTCCGTTTGATGGAAATGCTGGACTGGACTTGCCACTGAGGACCGCTCCATGTTTTCCTTCCAGTCCAGGACTCTGCCACTGGCCTTCCTCTCCTGAACAGGCCCCCCCCCACTTACTCCCACCCCTTCCAGTGGAGGAAGGCCAGCTCCGAGTGCACTGGTGTGGCATCACACCCACATGTAACATGGTTATGTCTTCCTGTATGCACCCATCTTTTGCTTGTGTAATTAACAATGCGCTATAAAATTTTATTTTGCGTAGACACGTACGTATATTTCCTACCGTGTTGTCATCTTTTCTAGAATATACGTTACTCTCTATATTGAACATTTAAACATATGATTGACTGCATGGGTTATATGCACAAAATCATGTGTACTCAAGAGCAATGTCAGAGACTTTCAAGGGAAATTTCTGACTATAGATGACACTTGCATGTGAACTTCAGAACCCAAGCCCTGGATAAGACACAGCTCCACACACAGCACTGCTCAGCGTAAGATGGACAGGCACTCTCCCCACCATTCCCTCCCCTGAACTCTGTTCTGTGCACTTCTGTCCTCCCATAACCCCATGACCCTGTGACCCTGGGGCTACAGCCCGCTGTCTGGGCTCCTCTGCTGTACCCAGCAGGCCTGTTCTCTCTTAGGACACTAACGCTCAGCTCACCCGATCCTCTGCGGGAATGTCCTTCCCCCACGAGGACAGAGGGCGCCAAGAAGGGTGGCTTTTAAAATAAACTTTCAGGAATACAAGATAAAGTTGTTTGACTCCAGGAGGAGAAAAGTGGCTGCTGAGCATGCTGTGTTTCGACGTCAGTGAGGCGAGGCCAGCCTCACTCCATTTGTCTCGTGTGGAAGAGAAGACATTCCAAACCAGACACCGGTCATGAGGAGACACTGCAAGACGCGTGACAGCTTGCAACCGAGTAGCTGACAAGGCCAGGCCAAGGAAAACAGCACGGACTAGGCTCCTGAAATCTGATCAAAGGTGCCCTATTACAATCAGATATTGCTGGTTACGCAGTTTCTGAAATTTTAGCCAAAGAAAATAAACCTTTCGGTGACAGGGAAGTGATAAAAGAATGCTTACGCACGGTCGCAGACACTTTATTCTTAAGAGAAAGATAAACACTTAAAAAAGAGCAGACCATCAAACCTTTCTTTTACCCTAAATTGGCCTTCATGCAAAAAAGGAAGTTTCTCTCGATGAGCCGGGCTAGATAAGTGGGTAGCTAGCAGGGCCCGAGGCTGCCTCCCCGCCCCCAGCCCCTGGAGAGGAGGGATGCTGACTAGTGAGGGTGTGGGTCTCCAGAGCCCAGCACAGCGCCCAGCAGGGAGGAGGTGCTGAGGAACAACTTGTAGATTAAACATTTGCTGTCACTCTTCTCTCCAGCTCTGTGAACAGTTCACAACGATACCCATGCCCTGCACTTAAGTTTGAGTTGAAGAGAAATGCAAACATATATCCACACGAAGAGTCCTACATAAATGGTCAGAGCGGCATCACATGTAATAGCCAAAAACTGGACACAAGCCCAGTATCTATTGCCTGGGGAGTGGACAAGCAAAACGTGGTACAGCCATACAATGGAACACTGCTCAGCAATAAAAAGCCACACACTACTGATGCCTTAAAAGTTGGACGGACCTCAAAAGTCAAAGAACCCCTACACAAAAATACTGTATGATTCACTTGTATGAAACTTCTAGAAAAGGTAAAACTATGACGATATAAGGCAGATCAGGGGACTTCCCTGGTGGCACAGTGGTTAAGAATCCGCCTGCCAATGCAGGGGACACAGGTTCGAGCCCTGGTCTGGAAAGATCCCTCATGCCATGGAGCAACTAAGCCCGTGCGCCACAACTACTGAGCCTGCACTCGAGAGCCCGTGAGCCACAACTACTGAGCCCATGAGCCACAACTACTGAAGCCCGCGTGCCTAGAGCCCGTGCTCTGCAACAAGAGAAGCCGCCGCAATGAGAAGCCCACGCACCGCAACGGAGAGCAGCCCCCACTCGCCGCAACTAGAGAAAGCCCGCGTGCAGCAACGAAGACCCAACGCAGCCAAAAACAAATAAATAAATTTTAAAGCAGATCAGTGTCTTCCTGGGGTTGGGGCTGGGAGGGGGAGTGATGGTACATGGGCACATGAAAAATTTTTAGGGTGATGGAAATCTTCTAAAATTGGACTGTGGTGATGGTTGCACAACTGTTTGAATTTACTAAAATTCATGAAATTTTACTCTGTACTCTTACAATGAATTTTATACTATGTAAATTTCTCCTCAAGCTATTTAAAGATGTCTCTTTAGGGTGATTCTTTTTTTGTTTTGGATTTTATTTTATTTATTTTTTATACAGCAGGTTATTAGTTATCTATTTTATACATATTAGTGTATACATGTCAATCCCAATCTCCCAATTCATCACACCACTACCCCACCACCACCACTTTCCCCCCTTGGTGTCCATACGTTTGTGCTCTACATCTGTGTCTCTATTTATGCCTTGCAAACTGGTCCACCTGTACCATTTTTCTAGATCCCACATATATGCGTTAACATACAATATTTGTTTTTCTCTTTCTGACTTACTCTGTATGACAGTCTCCAAGTCCATCCACGTCTCTACAAATGACCCAATTTCGTTTCTTTTTATGGCTGAGTAATATTCCATTGTATATATGTGCCACATCTTCTTCATCCATTCATCTCTTGATGGGCATTTAGGTTGCTTCCATGTCCTGGCTATTGTAAATAGTGCTACAATGAACACTGGGGTGCATGTGTCTTTTTCAATTATGGTTTTCTCTGGGTATATGCCCGGTAGTGGGATTGCTGGATCATATGGTAATTCAATTTTTAGTTTTTTAAGGAACCTCCATACTGTTCTCCATAGTGGCTGTATCAATTTACATTCCCACCAACAGTGCAAGAGGGTTCCCTTTTCTCCACACCCTCTCCAGCATTTGTTGTTTGTAGCCTGTAACTGATTGCTAATCTCATAGCGTTGTGGCTGGAAAAGATGCTTGATATGATTTCAATTTTCTTAAATTTACCTAGGCTTGATTTGTGATCCAAGATGTGACCTATCCTGGAGGATGTTCTGTGTACAGTTGAGAAGGAACTGTAATCTGCTGTTTTTGGATGGAAGGTTCTATAAATATCAATTAAATCTATCTGGTCTATTGTGTCATTTAAAGCTTGTGCTTCCTCATTAATTTTCTGTCTGAATGATCTGTCCACTGGTGTAAGTGAGGTGTTAAAGTCCCCCACTATTATTGTGTTACTCTTGATTTCCTCTTTTATAGCTGTTAGCAGTTGCCTTACGTATCGAGGTGCTCCTATGTTGGGTGCATATATAATTGTTATATCTTCTTCTTGGATTGATCCCTTGATCATTATGTAGTGTCCTTCCCTGTCTCTTCTAACATTCTTTATTTTAAAGTCTACTTTATCTTATATGAGCACTGCTACTCCAGCTTTCTTCTGATTTCCATTTGCATGGAATATCTTTTTCCATCCCCTCACTTTCAGTCTGTATGTGTCCCTATGTCTGAAGTGGGTCTCTTGTAGACAGCATATATATGGGTCTTTTTTTTTGTATTCATTCAGCGAGCCTGTGTCTTTTGGTTGGAGCACTTCATCCATTCACATTGAAGGTAATTATTTATTTATTTATTTATTTATTTATTTTGCAGTACGCGGGCCTCTCACTGTTGTGGCCTCTCCCATTGCGGAGCACAGGCTCCGGACGCGCAGGCTCAGCTCAGCGGCCATGGCTCACGGGCCCAGCTGCTCCGCGGCATGTGGGATCTTCCCGGACTGGGGCATGAACCCACGTCCCCTGCATCGGCAGGCGGACTCTCAACCACTGCGCCACCAGGGAAGCCCTGAAGGTAATTATTGATATGTATGTTCCTATTACCATTTTCTTAATTGTTATGGGTTTATTTTTGTAGGTCCTTTTCTTCTCTTGTGTTTCCTACTTAGAGAATTTCCTTTAGCATTTGTTGTAGAGCTGGTTTGGTGGTGCTGAATTGTCTTAGCTTTTGCTTGTCTGTAAAGCTTTTGATTTCTCCATCGAGTCTGAATGAGATCCTTGCCGGGTAGAGTAATCTTGGTTGTAGGTTCTTCCCTTTCATCACTTTAAGTATATCATGCCACTCCCTTCTGGCTTGTAGAGTTTCTGCTGAGAAATCAGCTGTTAACCTTATGGGAGTTCCTCTGTATGTTATTTGTCGTTTTTCCCTTGTTGCTTTCAATAATTTTTCTTTAATTTTTGTCAATTTGATTACTATGTGTCTCGGTGTGTTTCTCCTTGGGTTTCTCCTGCCTGGGACTCTCTGTGCTTCCTGGACGTGAGTGGCTATTTCCTTTCCCATATTAGGGAAGTTTTCAACTATAATCTCTTCAAATCTCTTTCTCAGGTCCTTTCTCTCTCTCTTCTCCTTCTGGGACCCCTATCATGCGAATGTTGTTGCGTTTAATGTTGTCCCAGAGGTCTCTTAGGCTGTCTTCATTTCTTTTCATTCTTTTTTCTTTATTCTGTTCCGCAGCAGTGAATTCCACCATTCTGTCTTCCAGGTCACTTATCCATTCTTCTGCCTCAGTTATTCTGCTATTGATTCCTTCTAGTGTAGTTTTCATTTCAGTTATTGTATTGTTCATCTCTGCTTGTTTGTTCTCTAATTCTTCTAAGTGTTTGTTCTTTAATTCTTCTAGGTCTTTGTTAAACATCTCTTATATCTTCTCCATCTTTGCCTCCATTCTTTTTCCGAGGTCCTGGATCATCTTCACTATCATTATTCTGAATTCGTTTTCTGGAAGGTTGCCTATCTCCACTTCATTTAGTTGTTTTTCTGGGGTTTTATCTTGCTCCTTCATCTGGTACCAAGTCCTCTGCCTTTTCATTTTGTCTATATTTCTGTGAATGTGGTTTTCCTTCCACAGGCTGCAGAACTGTAGTTCTTCTTGCTTCTGCTGTCTGCCCTCTGGTGGACACTTTAGGGTGGATTCTTAAACACAGAACCTTCATTTCCAAAACAAGGTATTTTATTTCTGACAGCAACTTCTCTCCTGTTACTTGCAATTATGATGTCCCTGTTGTAACTCATTTAGAAAGGCGGCCACTATTTCCAGACCTACTATTAGACGGGCTGGTGGGAATACTGTAGCACGTATCCAGTGGTTTACAATTCAGCTCTGTAAATCGGTGACAGGATTTAGAGTAACATGTTTCATGAGCCAAATACTGATGTATTTACTGATCAACTGAGAGGCCATCTTATCTGACCGCCTCTCCCACCAGCATTCTGGGCGGAAGGAGGTCCAGCTGGCTCAGGGAGGCCCCTTGAACGCAGACACTGTGAGAGGCCCAGCTACTCTGTTTGCTTTGTGAGCAACTGCCTCACGTTACAGTTCTTTAGCTAAAGTCACTTCACTGAGATCAAAAAAGATCTCACTTCCTGAAAGGTAGTTTTTTTTTTTTTAAGTCTATACCCCAAAGGAAACCATAGACTACTGCAGGTTCTTTGAGCTGAATGCAGACAGAAGCTACTGTGTTGGATTGAGCAAAAGAGTAAACTATTTAACAATAAGAAGTCTTAGAAATGGAGGCCTTTTAGAGGAGTTTTAGGTCAGAGCATTGGATTTCCTCAGGCCATTCTTGAGAGCAGACTGGTCCTTAAAGGTGAAGACTCTAAGAAAATCCACTGGGAGGTGGACACGGAGGGCTTCTCTTAAACCCAGAGACATGTCCACTGACTTCCCCGAGTACAGGGCAGGCTGGGAGGGCAGACGCTGAGCTTGGAGGACAAGATCTCACCTTCAGACAGGGGCCAAACGTTTGGTGGACGTCCATCTGTGACCCATCTTAGAGGTCAGTTTGGCTGGGATGTAGTTCCCAGGTATTTAATCAAACACAACCAAGATGTTGCTGTGGGGGTGTTTTGTAGAGGTGATTAACATCTACAATCAGCTGACTTTAAGTAAAGGAGATTGATTACCCTCCATAGGGTGGATGGACCTCATGCAATCAGTTGGAAAGCCTTCAGAGTAAAATCTGAGGTTTCCCAAAGAAGAAATTCTGCCTCAAGACCGCAGCATCAGCTCCTGACTTTCCAGCGTTCAGGCCTGCCCTACACATTCCCAGCGCAAAAACTGCACAAGCCAATTATTTAAAATAAATGTCTTACTATATATATAGATAGGTGATAGATAGATAGGCAGATATCCTATTGGTTCTGTTTCTCTGGAGAACCCAGACTAATGCATCACCTTTTAAACATCAGGGTGGGGCTTCCCTAGTGGCACAGTGGTTAAGAGTCCGCTTGCCAATGCAGGGGACACGGGTTCGAGCCCTGGTCCAGAAAGATCCCACATGCCGCGGAGCAACTAAGCCTGTACGCCACAACTACTGAGCCTGCGCTCTAGAGCCCGCGAGCCACAACTACTGAGCCCTCGTGCCACAGCTACTGAAGTCCACACACCTAGAGCCCATGCTCCACAACAAGAGAAGCCACCGCAATGAGAAGCCCACGCACCACAGAGAAGAGTAGCCCCGCTCACCACAACTAGAGAAAGTCCGCGCACAGCAACGAAGACCCAACACAGCCAAAAATAAATAAAATAAATTTATAAAAAGAAAAAGATCTTATTGCAGAGAACAGATTAAATTTTTTTTATATTAAAAAAATAAACATCAGGGTACAAGATGTAAATTCTCTCTCTCAGCATCCTAAGAAAAGACAGATAAGAAAAGGTTGAAGGGAGACATGAATTTGTTACCAGCTGTCAAACAGGCAATTCAATTCGTTGCCCAAAAGGCAAGCGGCTTACAGCTCCATCTCGTGTGTCCCCCTACCTTTGTCCCAGCTTTTCTGGAATAGCCTATGACACTGCCTTCCTTGTCCATGACCTCAATTCCTCGCAGGGGCTCCAAACTTCTCGATGCAACCACATTCATTCCACTGAGTTGGGCTGTGGATGTAAAGAAGAAAACACACAACAGAGAGATAAGTGTCGGTCCAATAAAGCAACATCTTTTCAAGTGTCATGCCTGTTTCTTTGATGGTTGCACTTCCTGATCCTCGGGTGGTACTGGGCCATCCAAGCTCTCCTCTGGGCTGTGGGGTAGGGTCAGAATTGCTGGGCTCTCAGTCTTGGATCCTGACCACAAACTAGCACCAGGTTCTGACACCCCTGACAGGATACCAGGAGAAACCCTGGGGTCCTTGAAATACGCCTACCTGCTTTGCTGAAGCTGGTTTTTTTTTTTTTTTTTTTATGTTTCTTTGGCTGCGCCACGTGGAAAGTGGGATCTTAGTTCCCTGACCAGGGATTGAACCTGTGCCCCCTGCAGTGGAAGCGCAGTCTTAACCACTGGACCACTGCGGAAGTCCCTACTGAAGCTGGTTTGACCAAGTTTCTGTAACATAATTTCCCAAAGTTTACCACTGACATAATTCTGCTAACTCTTCAAGCTGCTATGATTCCCAAACCCAAATGTGGAGCGTGAACTAGTGAACTTGCTGGCTGGCAAACTTAAAACAATTGGTTAATATCTCCGTCACTCCCTTGGAGTCAGACCACTGGGTTGGAATCCCCTAGACCACCACTTTCTCCCTGTGAAACCCCAGAAAAGTTCCCTAACCTCCCCTTGACTCAGTCTCCTCATCTGTAAATGGGAATAATAACATTACCTACCCCTAAGTTGTTGTCAAGATTAAATGAAATAATACATGGACAGGGCTTGTACAGAGTCTTTCAAATGTAATTTGTGTTTCCAGGTTTGTGTTCACCCTTGGACAACTAAAGGGGTATCTACAGAGAAAGTGTCACCTCTCAAACCAAAGACCTAATTTGGGCCTGGGGGCACCGGCAAGATGCAAACAGTGGCCCTCATCAGCTACAGTGTGGCCCAGAGACTTGGGTATCCCCGAAGATGGAGGGAGCCTCCCTGCTTACCGAGAATGATGACAGGAATGACGCTTCTGCTCAAAATGCTATTCAGTGAAAATCTTACTTGGAGCAAACGAGGGAATAACTAGAAAATAGGAGAGAAAAATCATTACTGCACGGGACCAGCAGAGAGCTAGTGTCAACTTACTTCTTGTTACAGGTCAGACCCCTGCCAAGTGCTCTCCATGTATTTCTTGTTTTAATTCCTGCAACACTGACATGTTCTCCCTGATCATCAGAGGAACTCTTGGAGACTTAAGAGAGGTAACAGAACTTGTCCAGAGTCACTAAGCCATTAAGAATTTGAGCCAAGATGTGAACCCAGGCTTACTGGACTCTGAAATCGACATTTTCTCCTATTAGTATTCTGACATCTAAAGCAATACACAATTTGTGTAACATGTTTATAAACATGAATACATTTTTTTTTTTTTTGGCCGTGCTGCGCTGCGTGTGGGATCTTAGTTTCCTGACCAGGAATCGAACCCACAGCTCCTGCAGTGGAAGCGCAGAGTCTTAACCACTGGCCCGCCAGGGAAGTCCCCTGAATTAATTTGTTTTTAAAGATAACAGTACTGAGCCCCTGCCTAGAAACCTGGAACATAATCACACAATTTTGGGGCGATAGGATTACAGACGACTTTTATTTTCTTCCTTGTGTCTTAATCACACTTTCTAAATTAAGTTAGAATGTAAAATTCTGATTCTGAGGAATAAAAGAGATTCGACAGATTTCTAAAATACACACTCCAAAAAAGGTGGACGAAGCAATCACTCCTGCTCCTACTAAGATACTCTCATGGGGGCGACGATCCTAGGGAAAAACAAAAGTTCATATTTAGCAAGTACCAGAGTTTTACCCAGGAAAGATAATTAAACACACAAAATCGCCAAAAGAAACAATATGAACTTGCATACCCTCTGGGCCTCATAATACTCACATAACTTGCATTTCCATTGACAATGTTGAAGACTGTACTGTACGTGTAGAAGGAAACCTGCAGGAAGACAGAGGCTAACATGTCACATTCTGGTTTCAAGCACAAAACATTCAATAATTATGAAATACAAAGAGTTGCTACCTGAGGTAAAATCATGGACTTTAGACTTTTTACTGGCAGCATTGACAGAAATACCTGTAAAGAAAATAAAGCAGATACAGACTACTATATATATTATAAAATAAGCAGATAAACAAGGACCTACTGTGTAGCACAGGGAACTAGATTCTATATCCTGTAATAACCTACAATGGAAAAGAATCTGAAAAAGAATAGGTATATATGTATAACTGAATCACTTTGCTGTAAACCTGAAACACTGTAAATCAACTATACTCCAATTAAATAAATAAATAAAAAAGAAAATAAAGCAGAGTTGTGAGTGTCTGGGGGGAGGGAGGGCTTGGGGAGCAAAGAACTTGCCCAGGGAGATGCAGACCTGAGACCCCAGGAGCAGGGAAAGTAGAGGAAGGTGCGATGCAGGGGGCTAGTGGGCAGTGGACAGGTGATGTTGGATGGGCACCCACGGGCACTGGGAGCCCCTGGGTGCCTCACAGTGGTCCCCATCTCCAGGCAATTGAGCAGGGCAGCTAAGAAGCAGCACCTGCAGGGGCAGAGGGGTGCTGTCACTTGGTGAGAGCACCTCATGAGAGCCAAGGTGGACAGCCTCGCTGGGGGCGATTCCGGTTTCCAGGGGAGGGCCTGAATGAAGGGGAGGGCTTGCGGGGAGAAGGTGACAGCCAGTGACATGGGCTTGTGCCAGGGAGCACATCTTAACTCATCAATCTGCTCCATAGCGCTTTGCACACGCTAGGTGTTCAAAGGAAGGATTACCTTATGACACTGTGGACCCTCAAGAGGCCCTGGTGCCCGGGGGGGATATGTGGGGGTGGGGTGGGGAGTGGACAAGGGTCGGAAGTGCAGGGTCCTAACCATCTATCAGGCAGTCACGGGACAGAGGTCCAGAGCTGGAGGACACCAGCCACTGAGCTTAGGAGATGGGGGGACATCTTCCTAAGCCCCCAGCTTCAGAGCAGTGAGCGGCAGCTTACTCACCATGGGCGCCGTGAAAGGCAGGAGAGCTGGCAAAAAAGACAAGAGGGTCAGTGACAGCAGAGTGGGTGGAAAACCACCCACCCAAAAACCTCTTCTCAGGCCGAATGAAGGCATGGACGTCAAAGGGTATTTTTTACACGTGCTGTTTTGTTCCTAATAAAAACAATAGCTGTGCACGTGGCAGAACTTTAAATCAGTGCAGCAGAGCTAGATCTGACCAGGCTCCTGCCCAATGAAGGTAAATGGTCCCTTATTCCAAGACCTTGGTCACCCTTCCACATGAATTCAATACATCTGTGACACTGGGACTTAGAATAAGACACATATACTTGCTCTTCGTCCCTGTTCCTGGCACACAGCCTAAAATCCTTGAAATTTCCTAAGTGAGAAGGGCGATAAAGGTGAAAGGAGTGTCTCTTATTCTTCATAACAAGCCCCTTTCAACCACACCTGAGATAATGTCAATGCAGTTACCCTGGGAAAGCACCTAAGGAAGGGGGCTGGTTGCCAGGGGAACCAAACACTTGACTAGAGGGAGGCAAGGTTTTTTAAAGTTGCAAACCACTCTGAAAATGAGAATCAACTCACCTGCAGGTCGAAAAGGACCAGGGATCAGCTTGCTACTGTCAGGGTGCACTGTTGACTTCAGAAGGGTGAACACAAAGGTGAGTCTGATGTTTGGTTTTGTTATCTTAGGCTAAAAATTAGGATGGGGCTGAAACTTACGAGACTTCTCTTCCAAGCTTCTTGTACCTAAAAAGAGAAAAACCAAGCAATAGCTTTTAAAGGTGGCTTAGCAGCCAATCTCCTCTACAGTCTCATTTCTGGTGCCATCTTTGCTCCACCTTTCACAGACTGGAGGGCAAACTGTTCTCTACCACACGGACTGAACAAATCAAAACAAGTGAATCAAATGAATCAAACGAATGAACTGACAGGAAGCAAAGAGAAGATCCACATGAAAATGACCAAAACATTAAAAAGCCCCAAGTCTCTAACCTAGGAGAGGCCAACACCTAACTCGTCCCTCGGGCGAGTCCCTGAGCGCAGCGAGCCTCCCCTGGCTCAGAGCAGAGTGAACTGTGTGCAGACCACGCCATTAGCCAAGTCACTTTTAACAGAGCCAGGCTGCGAGCTCAGAGGCCCCAACAAGTTCTCAGAAAAACCAAGTTAAATGTGTGAGCTTGGGCTTCCCTGGTGGCGCAGTGGTTGAGATGCCCGCCTGCCGATGCAGGGGACACGGGTTCGTGCTCCGGTCCAGGAGGATCCCACATGCCGCGGAGCGGCTGGGCCCGTGAGCCACGGCCGCTGAGCCTGCGCATCCGGAGCCTGTGCTCTGCAACGGGAGAGGCCACAACGGTGAGAGGCCCTCATACCGCAAAAAAAAAAAAAAATGTGTGCGCTTTCCGCAGGCTGCCTTGAGGGACTGATGTCTGTGGCCTCCGGAAAGCCCCGTACACTGCAAGGTAGATAACACTTGGTTTGAGTCTTTGGGCAGGACTATAACCTCGCTGCCTCTAGTAGGAAGTAGGTTCTGACTCTGGAGGCCTGCCTGAATTCTGGAATTTGCCGTGGGGCTCCAGGAATCAGCTACAGAGAATCCTCACAACAGATATAGCAACTGCAAATATCTGTTGCACAGGAGGAACCCTATGCCTTTTCTTCTTAATACCAGTTCCTAACACTAGTAACTAATATTAATCTGGTTTACGAGAAGGAATCCTACCTACATTTAAAAAGCTAACCCAACTGGGCAGTGTTTACAATGGCAAAATCCCACCTGATTTCAGACCATGCAAGTAAAATCACCTAAAGGCAACCCCACTCAGCCTTGAGCCAGGCACACCTGGGAATAAGAGCCATACCCTTTTGTCCTCCAGGTCACTTCCGGATGCATCTTCGTGTGTTAACAATAGCTGCCTTGATTTTTCTATTTTTTCCTATAATCGGAGATAAGGAAATCAAGCAATGATCTCAACACTGTTCCGAGTTATCCACAGATTTAAGAAGCACATGTTCACTCACACCTGATTTTAATTTTAAAGCAACGTGGAGCTAAGGCTCTGTACTCCCTGAGTTTCCATTAGATAGTCCTGTGTGTCATTCAGATTCAGACCACCCAGCTTTTTTTTTTTTAATTTTTATTTATTTATTTTTTGGCCACACCTCGCGGCACATGCGATCTTAGTTCCCCAACCAGGGACTGAACCCGTACCCCCTGCACTGGAAGCTCCTTAACCACTGGACCACCAGGGAAGTCCCCCACCCTGCTTCTTAGACAGCTCCAGCGGCTTACCCCACTGCTGCTGCCACCTGTCCCATCCCCTCCACCGGTTCCTCTCTGACTGTCACCATCCTCCTGGCTACACAGGTCAGAAACCTGGAAGTCCCTTCTCTCTCTCTCATACCCACATCTAATCAGTTCAGTCTTATTTTCTCTCTTCTTTTTTACTTAATCTGAGGAAAAAAATTAAACAAGGAAATTTAAAAAATGATTACATACAATCCCTTCACCCAGAATTAACGACTGTGAACATTCGGTTATATTTGTTTCTAATTTTTTCCCCCAAAAGATCCATCACCCCCAGTCTCAATTTCCCCTCCATTCTATCAGAGGTAACCACTATTACGAATTCAAGGTATAAACTTCCAGCCCATTGTTTATATTTGTACATACATGAATACATGTATCCATAAAACAAATATGTAGTTTTGGTTTTTTATGTTGTAATTTGCATAAATGCTGTACTATATGCATCTTGCTTTCTTTACAAAACATCATGGATACCATGTTTTTCCATTTAACATCACACATATGTTTCCACTTCATATCATAGGTTGATCACCAGATCATCATTTTTAACAGCTAATCAGTATTCCACTGCATGAATATACTACATTATATTTCTCTATTTCCCTACCGATGGGCATTCAGCTTGTTTCTTGTTTTTCTCTATTATAAACAAGACTATATGGAACATTTGAGCACAAGGACAGGAGCATCCCTGTGGATCTGGCCCCGAGGGTCATTGCTGGTGACAGGGTCTCTCCTCCTCCTCATCCCTCAGCCACAGCTGGTTCAAACTCTCATCTTTTACTTGGACAGCTGAGCCATCCATCCCCGGAACTGCTCTCAGTCTGGTCCCTTCTGGTTACTCACCACCTGGCTAGGTACAAACCCCCCTCGTCTGAATGACACACAAGGACGTTCAAGAAGTGCCTGGTTCACCTGAATTAAAATAAAAGCCCCAGTAGGACTTCCGTGACAGTCCAGTGGCTAAGACTCCACACTTCCACTGCAGGGGACACGGGTTCGATCCCTGGTCAGGGAACTAAGACCTCACATGCTGTGCAGCGCAGCAGAAAAAAAGAAAACAAAACCCTAGTAACTGGGTGACCTGGCCCACCTGGCCCCCCCTCCCCCATTTTGCTTACAGTCCGCTCTTCCTGACATTTCCTCCCTGGCCCTCCCTCCCTCCCTCCCTGCCTTCTCTAAACAACCTCCCCCAATTCCTTGCTATACCTTTTGCCCTCAGAACCCTAGGTCAAGGTCTGCAACTAGCTTTGCCGGTCTGTCCTCCATTACCAGGGAGGTTTGTCTGGATCCCCTTTGTTACTACCTGTTAAATAGACGTCTGCTTTTATGTACCACCCTTCCAATCCAACAAGCTCATTCGCAAGGAATAAAAACATGATAATATACATGGATTCTGTTATCTCAGCTGCTTTCAAAAGGGACACACAGTCTTCACGTTTCAGAATAAAATGTGAAATTCACTATCTCTGAAAACAAGAAAATACTTACAATTGAAACGACCAAATTTGTAGGATCCAATAATTCTGTCCACTGAAGAAATCTTTGAATAAAAGACTTAAGAGGGGCAAGAGCACCAGAGAGGTTAATGGCAGCAGAAAAACCAAGATACATGGTAATAAGAGCAGTCGATATTATTTTTGAGAACCTAATAGGGCCTTCCTCTTGCAGCATCTCCTGGAATCCTCACAACAACCCCATCTTACAGGTGAGGCAACTGAGGCTTCCAAGGACTCACGAATGGATTCAAGGAAACCCAACCAGGAAATGACCCAATGGCCTGTGCTCTTAACCACTCCAATATCAAAGTGCTCTTGAGGGTTAAAAGCCCAGACTTTGGGGTCAAATGGGCTTATGTTGACACCCCACATATGACCTTGAAGCACTACCTAGAAAGGTCTCAGAATCTGTTTCTTCACCCTCCTGCGGTGGTTATAAGGCTTAACTCTAGTCATAAAGAACCAGACACCCCAGTGAAGGCCCAATAAAGGCAGTTCACATATGGAGAAAGCAGGCATGGTTTGCTCCTAAAAGTCCCCAAATTTTGCAGTGGTTTCAGCTTTGAGGCCTGGCTCTGCCAGGACACCTTGAGTACCTTGTCCTTCCTCAACATCCCCACCTAAGAGAACCAGGCTAGACTCTACTTTAGGTAAAGGCTGAAAGAGAACACTCTAGAACTGTGCTGTCCAATTAGCCACATGTGGCCAGGCCAAATTGAGATGTGCTGTATGTGTAAAAACATACACGGGATTTCGAAGACTTCCTACAGAAAAGGAGGTAAAATACCTCATTCATAATTTTCTATATCGACATGTTGAAATGTTAATATTTATATCTGTTGGGCTAAATGCAATATATTATTAAAATTTAAATTTTAAAAGCCACGTTTTTTGATGTGGCTACTAGGAAATTTGGAATTACCTATGCATCTCCCATCCTATTTCTACTGGACAGCGCCGCCCAGCCCCTCTCTGAGATGGGGCCCAGGTTACTTTCCGGCCATGGCGGCTTCCCGCAGCCCCGAGTCTCACTGTCCGCTGGCTGAGCCTACAGACTCGGGGAAGCTGGGGCCTCCTGGGAGGACCTGTTCCTCTCCAACCTGATGCCCAGCAACAGCTTAGGCAGAGGAAGGCAGACCCCTGAGTGGTGGGGAGTGACTCCTCAGTTCGTGCAATCTGCAGGGGGATACTGTGCGACCCTCGCTTGCGAGGCCTGGGGCAGAGGCCACGCACGGTAACAGCCATGGCCGTCGGCATCCGGCACGCTTGGGTTTCCTTCGTCCCCTCCCGGGGTCTGAAATGGGAAGGCGGGTGCTGCGACCACGTGGCCTGCCCAAGGTCACCGCGGCCAGCGGCGACTCCACGCCGCGCGGCCCACGCCCTCCCCGTCCCCAGACGCGCCAGGCCCGGGCCGTACTTGGCGTTCGGTGATCCAGAAGCGCACGTTGGGCTCCATGCGGGCTGCGGCGCTGCTGCACCCGAGGAGCCGCCCAGCCCCCGCGCTTCTTCCTCCAGCTGCTCCTTTTCCTGAGACCTACGAGCTGCCGGGAAAGGCCGCGGCCGCCTGGCCCGGCGCGGAGGAGGAGCCGGGCGGCGAGCCCCGCCCCGGGCACGCGCGCGTCCCCTTTCCCCGCTTCCGGGGCCGCGCGCCCGCCGCTCCTCGGCATTACGCGCCTGCTGTTCCGGCGCCCCGGGCCCAGCGCTCCTGCTGTTGCCGTGAGCCCACCTCTCCCACAGGTCAAGGCCTCCCACCCTTGCTCCGCCCTTTCGGGTAGCCTGGTCGCCTCCAGGCCTAGAGGGGTCACCTATGGAACCCCCAGATCACGGTACCTACCGCGAAGACCCGATCAGGTGGCGTGTGGCGCCTTCCACAGCCTCGCCCTGCGCTCCTGCAGCGTCCAACCACCACCACCCCCGCAACCCCAGCACGGGCTTTTCGATATCACCCTCGAAAATCCCTTCAATTGCACCTAAAGTCCAGCGTACACGGGATCAGGGTAGTCAGGACTCGCTAAATAATTTGCGTGGCCCAGTGAAAAATGAAAACGTGGCGCCCCTTATTAAAAAAAGACTGCGAATTTTCAAAAGTCGATATCAGAGCATTAAACCGAAACCCCGGGGCCCCTCTAAGTTAAGTGTCGGGCCCCGCCGCCAGCCCGTGAAGCTGGCCCTGATTTGAGTGCACTATCTCTCTCTCTGCCCAAGGGTTTTTCCCCAGCGCCGGGGCAAATCCAGCTCCTTCTGTTGGATACCAGATCAGGTAGGGACCATCTGCAGAGAAAAACGTGCCTTCTTTCCGCCTTCCACCCCATCCCCCAGCACTGGGGGGGGGGGGGGTTGTGTGTGTTTGTGGAAGACGTGTGGATGTTTAGGGTGTGCAGGGGGCTCCTCAGGAGTCCTGGGCTGGGGACCCAGCACCATCCACTACTTGGTTGTGTGACCCTGGTCAAATCAGTATCTCCAAATCTACCTTCTCATCTGTAAAATGATGACAGTAATTGTACCTATTTTGTTTTTGTTGTGGATCCAATGAGATAATACATGTAAAAGCCCTAACAGTGCTGGCTCAGTCTGGGCCACTTACAGGCAGCTGGCCTTTGCCCTCCCTTGCTTTGCCTTCCCCTCTGGGAACATGAAACCAGCTTATCGGAGGCCCATGTGGCCTCTCAGCTCCCACTTCTGCTCAGCTCACTTGGCTCACTTTTCCATAGGCTTCAAGACTTCATCTTGTCCTCCAGGAAGACTTCCTTGATGCCCATAGCTGGGTAAGGTGCCCCCTCCTCACTGTTCCCCAGTGTTCTATGCCCCAGGAATGTACCTATTGTACCACAGTTTAGCACACCTGTATTATCCTGCTGGCTCTCCCTGCAAGTGTGTCACAGATCCAGCCCACCTGACCTGCTTCCCTCTCTGGACTGTCTAGCCTTAACAAAGGAGCCAGAGTCATCCTCTTAGAACAAGTTGATGTAACTCTTCTCAAGAACATTCCTGACATTTCCCATCTCAGAATAGAATCCAAAGTCCTTAGCTTGCCCATAAAGCACTCTGGGCTCCCCATTACCATGCTTCTTCACAGCTCTGGTCACATGGCCCTTCAATTCTTCACCCACCCCAAGTCCACCCTTGCCTCAGGGCCTCTGCACCTGCCATGCCCTTTGCCTAGAACCTTCTTATCCTCCTTACTCCCTCACCTACATGTTTTATCTCATTTGATCATCAAAACCCTAAGATAGGTACAATTACAGTCCTCATTTTACAGATGAGAAAACAGACCTGGAGAGACTGACTCCCTGAAACCCTTTTAGAACACACCTGCAACACTCTGCTCTAGTCCCTTGCTCCACTTTATTGTCCTTCCAAACATCCTATGTATTTTTTTTTGGCCATGCCACAAGACATGTGGGATGTTAGTTTCCCCCACCAGGGACTGAACCCGCGCCCTCTGCAGTGAAAGCGTGGAGTCTTAACCACTGGACCGCCAGGGAAGTCCCCCTATGTATTTTTATTTTTATTCCCTCTAGAATTTAAGTGCATAAAGGAAGGGGTGTGTCCTTTCTGTTCACTCTCTTGCCTCCAAAATAGTACACAGCATATGGTAGGAACTCCAGGATTTATTAAAATTAACAAATGCTTCCATGTTTCTTTTGCCCCCTAAACTGAGTTCCTTGGATGTGGAGCCAGCATCTTATTCATCTTTGTAGCCACTGAGTTCAATGTTCAATAAATGTTTGTTGATATAATCAGAGAAGGAAAACTAGAGTCCCACAGCATAAGCTGAACCAATAAATTAATGGTGTTAAAAATGCAAGTATTAAAAAAAAATGCAAGTATTTTAAAATGTTTATTTTTATATTTTTTTACATTGAACACTTCAGGAAATAAAATAATTACCATGATTCAAATGCATGAATGATTCAAATTCAAAATGCAATCCCTGGATTCAATAATTATCCTTTATAATTATGCCCAATAAATATCAGAAATGTATGTAGGCACTAAGTCAGCTAACAAAATAAGTAAAATAATTATATAAGGTATAAATCTCTGGACTGGGGAACATGCATGGTCAGTTAAGTCACTTGGCCACTGTAGGTGGTTTTTTAAAAAACATGATTCACATCTGCTTCAGTCACATACACATTCATTGCAAGTGTTTGTTTTTTTTTTTTTTCCCCTTGGCCACACTGCATGGTATGTGGGATCTTAGTTCCCTGACCAGGGATCGAACCCATGCCCCCTGCATTGCGAGCACAGAGTCTTAACCACTGGACCACCAGGGAAGTCCTGCAAGTGTTAAATTAGACCATTGATGCTAACAACTTAAAACTATGATCTTAAAAGAAAATTCAGTTTAAAAAAAGAAACTCAAGAAGAAAATTTCAGGACCTTGATCAGAAGCTTTTGATGCCTGTCATACTACGCTAGTGTACACAAAGGTTCAAGTAAGGCTGATAGAGAAGAGTTGTTTCCTTTTCCCTCTGAAGACATGATCCAAGAAATAGGGGAACTGCACATTCTATAGCAACTAGCCACCCATCCATACACTGCTAATAAAGGACTCCCTACATTAGTAACTAACCACATTTTAAAAGCCTTGGCCAATGTTACAAAAACAAAACATTTAGAGTAATATTTACGAATCCAAGCATAATTGTTTTTTTGCCTTCTATAAATAATCATCTTTGAAATGCTGAAAGTGAGTTCCAGCTGTGGTTCTTTTCTGGCGTGGGAAGCTGCAGGTGCATATCGGATGGTCTACTGATTTACCTTCTCAAAATATTCTTTGGAAGCAGTCGGATGGGGCTTGATCTGAAAATACAAAAACATTTCACTGGGTAAGTGACTTTATGATCTCAAAAGTGAGTTGAAAGCCATCAATTTTTAATCTAAAGTTCTTGAACTTTTTAAAGATTGGTCTGTTTCCTTCAAAATACCTGGATGAAACTTACATTAACAGCCTGCCTGGTGCCTGGTCCCACTCCCACCTGCACCAGCTTCACCCATTTGCACACAATCTACACCCTTGCTCCAAGGGTGGGCTTCTTTCGTGGATATTCCAGGCCAGCAGCCCTTGAGGCAGTGAGGACCTGGGACCCTCTGCTGGGGTCCCATTGCTTTTGGAAAATAAACCTACTGTAGGAGAATCTGGTGTCCAGTCGGCTGGGCAGACTTCTCCATGGGTTTCTACAAACTGGAATGCCTTCACCAAGCGGAGGGTCTCTTCCACGCTTCGGCCCACTGGGAGATCATTGACGCTCAAATGCTTGATGACTCCGTTGGGGTCAATTATGAAGAGACCTCTGCATCAGAATTTATCATCATCAGTATTTCAACATTACCAGAGCTAGAAAGACTCTAACTTCTACCCCTTTTTGTCTTTAATTATCCTTGATAGAGCACTTATTAATAAACTCTATCATATGCTTAAAAATGGGGTTTCCCTTGCTATACAAACAGCTTATCATCTCTTATTGATGACAGGACTGGACAAGGCCACCATGGAAAACAGGCAGTACGGTCACATTTACAAATGTGGCCCATATGTCGCAGAATCTGTAAGTCACTGAACTATAGAGAGCAAAGACTTCTTACTAGTGATGTAGTAAGCATTCTTTGGGCTGCTGCATCAAATCTTGGCAAGAAACCATAGGCAACTGGGAAGGGACAGAGATGTATTTTATCTGTATTCAGTAAGTACTTATGAAATGAGTGAATTCTTGCGTAGAGGGGGGAAAAATCCCATGGGAAAATTTACTGGCCTTGAGGCTATGCAGAGCAGAAATCTAAAGGAAAAACGAAGCCCATCACTTTTATTTATTTTGGTTACCCTGAGGTACAGTTGGTACAGGAAAAACAGAATGAGTGCTTAGTACTATTCCATTATTAATAGTTTTCAAAATAATGAATTGGTTCCCTGGAACTCTTCAAATCATCGATTTAAATATATTTGATGTGTTTCAATCACTTCTAGTTATTACTTTTATTGTCAGATTGTCCAAGCCCATCACTCTTTGTCACTTGGCAGCAATGTAATGAGGTGACCCACCCTGGGGTCTGTGCTCATCTTCCATATGAGTGTTGGTGTTACTATGACATATGCAGATGTCATAAAACTCCTAGGTTTTTAACAGTCCATCTTTAAAAGGGTGTGGCATTCCAAGTGTTAATCACTCAGGAAAAAGACAAGTTAGAGAAAACTCAGAAGATAAAAAGGTGGTTCCCCCTCCCTGGGCCTGACCTTTGGGGGTCTAGGCTTTGAGGCTAAGGGGTCCTGGTGCATGCCCCTGCAGGGTGCAGCCAAGGTGGAGTCCACCGTTTAGATGCAGACACAGGGCTAGGATGGATCAGGGCCCACAGACTCCAGAAAGAAAGCCTCATCTTACAAGTCAGACTCGACTCCTCTCCCTTTGTCAATCCTGATAGTGAAACCAGGAGGGAGGTAACTGCAAAATTAGCAGGACTCTACAGGGAAGGACTCTTCCCTTGGCGCCTCTGTCAAAGCTAGGCTTTAGTTTATTAACGGAAGACCGTAATCCCCTTGGAGTCAAAAAGGCCCAAGCTCCAAGGTGGCTCCCGGAGCTAAAGTTTCAGGTGTAACCCAAGCAGGCCAGACGTCAGCTACAAGAGCAAGCAGGTGAGCGGGTTCAAGCCAGCCCCCAGCAAAACTGTGAGGCGCATCCAAGTGGGGTTCTCGCTTCCTTCCTGGAGGTAAAGTTTTGCCCAATCCCTCCTTCATTCAGCAGCCATCAAGACGCCAGTTCTAAGGCCTAAGTTCTCATCCCTCCCGGCAAGGTTGACAGGCTGGGACAGGTACTAGAACCTGTGCCAAAAACTCTGTAGCTGCCTCACCTTATTTAATCCTCACAACCAACCTGGGAGGTACATTCTCATTTTAGTTACAGGAAAAATGGGACTCCAAGAGGTTAAATATCTTGCTCAAAGTCATACAGCTATTAAGTAGCTGAGTTTAAATAAATTCAAACTCCAGTCTGGTTCCAGTGCTTGTACAAGATCCTAACCATTCCAGAAAACGGACTCCTACCCTTGCTGGCCAACCCCCCACCCCCCGCTCATCTCCAAACAGTCTGATGGCTTCATCACCAGGAGTGGCTCCCAGACAGTCAGGGAGAGTGGAGCAGTGTGACCATCAAGACATGATATCTTTCTTCAGAAACAGGCCCAGGGTGACGCAGGGGGCACACATGTCTCAGCCATTTCTGAAAGACTGCCAACCCTTGCAGGAGGCATCCATCAGTGCTTATTAAAAGACAAATTAAGGATTTGGGGTTCTAAAAATTCCTACCAAGGTGTCTATAAATCCCCTGTGAAGTAGGATGATGCTAAACATGAAAACCAATTTTAAGTTCATAAGAAACAGATCTTACCGTAGTGCAAGGCCGGGATCTTCTAACAGCACACCGTAGTCTCGGGAAATCTGTTTAGTCAAATCTGACAAGAGTGTGATGTGCATGTGGCCCAAACCGCCATTCTAGTAAAAATGCAAACAGGGCTGGTTGTTATACTGTGGCTCCCGCAGCATCCTCGGCCAGGCAACACAATGTCTGACTGACGGTGGCAACGGACAGCGGTAACCGAGCACCAACAATGGGCCGAGCGCTGCTCTAAGCTCTTTCTGTTGTCTCACTTCCTCCTCTAAGCATCCTGGAGTAGCTACTATCATCACCACCACCGTACAGATGAGAAAACCGAGACACACAAAGGTTAATTAACTTGCTCCAGGTCACAGCTAGAAAGGGGCAGAGGCAGGATTTAAACCCAGCTGATACTACAGACCTTTCTTTTTCTAATTCTTACAGTATCCTTTTGGTTGAAGATTAATTTCTGAAGCATAAAAATGGAACAGTTTAAAAAAAAAAAAGAATACTTCGAATAATTTGATTGATAGTCCAGCAGCATAGCTAGAAATTTTGATTCTCCCAAGCAAGTTTCTAGGCAAGAATACTGACCGTGGAGAGCAGTGAAATCAGAAAACTTAATCACTGTCCCACATGGCTCGCAGGGTCCCGGGGACCTACAGGGTACACGTGAGAGGGGAGGCAATTAACCCCAGCTGTTCCCCTGCCCTGCAGAGTCTGTTCTCTGTTACTGTTTGTACTCTGGAAAATACAAGTGTAGTGGGGAGTAAATAAATGCAATGTTAAAGGAGATATGGGTGGGTAGAGTTTAACAGAATTTGCCAGTAGGTTAGGCCTGACAAATAGCCCATTTCAGACTAGTCATGCTTTAACAACTTCTACGTTGGTCTTTAATGGGATCATTTGAGTTTTTAAGATCACAAGTGCAGACACAGCGTGAATGATGTTTATACCTTCCTTGGTGTGTTTATCCAGGCCAGGTGGGTGAAGTGGGAATCCACTGACACTGCAACGACTTCACAGTTCACATCGTGAAATTCATTGGCTTTGTCACTGAAAGCAATAATTTCTGTAGGACACACAAAGGTGCTAGGAAAAAAGGGTAGAAATTTTCATCAGAGAATTGAAAAACAAGGCTTTAAAATCTGAACAATAGGTGTCTAAAAACTAGTTCAGGGACTTCCCTGGTGGCACAGTGGTTAAGAATCTGCCTGCCAATACAGGGGACACAGGTTCGAGCCCTGGGCCAGGAAGATCCCACATGCCACAGAACAACTAAGCCCATGAGCCACAACTACTGAGCCTGCGTGCTGCAACTACTGAAGCCCGCAAGCCTAAAGCCCGTGCTCCACAACAAGAGAAGCCACCGCAGTGAGAAGCCCACTCGCCGCAACCAGAGAAAGTCCGCGCACAGCAATGAAGATCCAACGCAGCCAAAAATAAAATAAATAAATGATTAATTAAAAAAAAACTAGTTCAGTTTGCTTAAAGGTGAGAAAGGCAAAATGGTTAACCATCCTCACTGGACTCCTGGTCACAATGATACTCCAATTAAAAAAAAAGATTTATCACCTTTCTATTTAAGAATCATATTAAAAAAATGGGGGTGGGGAGGCATATTCCAAGAAGACAAAATTTTATCTAAATAAAGTAGCTTCATGAGAAAATTCATTTTATCCTTACTTTTCTCATTTTCCCCCCGAACCAGTGAAAACTTCCTCACAGACTGGCTTACAGGAACCACTACTCCAGAGTCCGTACATTAAACCCCTGCCCCGTTAAGAGGAATGCCACTTCACCCCCTACATTTATCACTTGTAAATTAGCTACAGATGGAAACTGTATCAACAAGACCATCAGTGATAAACGGTCAGCAGCAACCCTCCCCTTGACAAGGGTAACTAGAGACAGGCAATGTCAGCGGGGAGGCAGGGATCTCTGCTTGCTCTCAGGATGACATTAAAGCATCACAGAAAATACACTTACAAATCCAAAGGATAGAAGAAGAGCACTAAATATTTCCCCTTAAAGTCATCAAGGCTTATTTCTTTGAACTCTCCATTGACAACAGCTGTACCCTTAAAATAGGGCGCATGCTGGGTGACGGCAGGGGCATGGCATGAGGAACCTGAAAACAAAACATAGCACACACATATATAGTTCATGTGTTAAGCCAAGCACTTATTTGATTTTATTTAATCCTCTCACAGTAATTAATTAATAGTATAATTAAAAGTTCAGTTCAATTGTACATCTTAGGTAATTTTTTCTCTTTTCATAGTTCTAGACTGTACACAAATTCAAAGTGCTGTGGAAACTAAAAAGACAGGAGATAGTAGGGATGGAATGAACATAGAATTAAGGACAACATGACCCTCGAGGTGGATTCTAAGTATGGTTCGGATTTTGCCAAGACCAGGGCTAATGGCACAAAAGAACAGGGCAGGTGTGGGGAACGGCCCGTGGCAGAGCTTGATACAGAGAGCAGGTGTGCACGGAGCGAAGGCGTGTGGGAGACAAAGCAAGGCTGGTGAAGGCCATGCTGCAAGGGCCCTTATATATCAGGCCGATGAATCTGTTCTTAGAAGAGATACAGGAATCACTGGAGGCTTTCACGTAGGAGATGGATGATGGGTCAGCTGTTCTCAGGAAGATCAGTCTGCAGGGGACAGTAAGAGGAACAGGGAGGGGGGAGCCTGATGTTAGGAGGTGACTGCAGGCATCTAAGTGAGGGGTGTGGAGAGAAAGGGTACGGCAGAAGGAACAGAAAGAAAGGAAAGGATGTAAGAGCTGTGTCAGAATTGGAGAGGACATGCTTCTACCTGGGAAGGCGGGACAAAGGAGGCCAAGGGTCAAGATGCCTGGCTTCAAAAACAGGAGGAGCTGTTGGGAGGGGGGTTTGGGACAGGTGACAAGGAACGGTTTAAACCTGTGGCATCAAATCGCTACCAGAAATTTCTTAAAGCTCTGGGGAAGTAAAATTGTAAAATTTTTCAGAACATTTCACCCACAGAGGGTTTGCTAAAGTATATCCCCCGAAACCATTACATGTTAAATACACTCTTTTTAAAAGGTGGGATAGATCTAAAGGAGGCATTTCCAGATATGAGGCTGTACTTAGCAAACCTCATATTCTAGATAATGGAGTGTAAATCTCAAGAAATAGCTGTGTGTCACTCAGATCATGGAGCAGTCCATTAGACTGGCCTAACATGGCCAAGTGGAGCCAGCCCACAAGTCTGAATCCAAATGCCTTTAGAGGAGCTGCACTGTCAGTCCCCAGTCAGCTCACACCCTTCACACACAGCAGGCCCAGAGGCCTCTGAGTGTTCTCACCCCACTTCAAGTTCCCCAACACGGGATTAAAACCTCTGGAACCAACAAGGAAATGCGACACAAGGGCAGCTTGCCTCAGTGATTCTCAACCCTTGGCTGCACACCAGAATCACTTGGTGAGCTTTTGAAAAATACTGATGTTCTGGTCTCACCCCAGAGACTGACTCATTTTGTTTGGGGTGGGACTGGGGCAGTGGTATGTTTGCAAAAGCTCCCCAGGGGAGTCTAATACACTGCCAGGGTTCAGAGCCCCTGTACAGAGATGACACATGTTGCCATTTTCTGGTTCAAACCAAAGCATAACAACACTTACTGGTGCTAAAGGCGAATTTTGCTTGAGCAGAGCCAGACCACAGTGCATTTGTCAAGCACGTTCTTCGAGAAGCAGCAGGCCGAAGGGCTGCAGAGGCAGAAATGCCCCAAGGAATGGCACTCACTTGTCGGACAAGCTAAAAAGAGAAACACTTTAAATTAGGAAGTATTCCCAGAATGGTGGCTGAATCCCTGCTGAGAGGGCATCAGGCCAGTAGTGGCCTCAGCTGTCCTTATTCCTGTGAACAAAAATACCAAACTCCAAACTCTAAGAGCATGGATTGAGTCTCCATGTTCTTAAAATTCCCTTCTGCTTCCTTATCCTTCAAGATTGTAAAGGGGGTAGGGGAGGAGGAAAGGGAGATGTTGGTCAAAGGGTACAAAGTTGCAGTTATGTAGGATAAGTCTTGAGATCTAATGTACAAGCATATTGACTAGACTTAATAATACTGTATTGAAGCTGGCAATATGTTAAGAGTAGATTTCAGGCGTACTCATCACACACAACGAAGTAACTATGTGAAGGGATAAGTCAATTGGTTTGACTGTAGCAATCATTTCATTACGTATATCAAATCATGATGCACACCTCAAGTATTTTTTTATTTAAAAAAATATATAAATGAATGGAAAAAAAGAAAAGACTGCAAGGCAGAGAATTATAAGAACATAAAGACTCCATGCTTTTAAGAGCAGCCCAGAGGATTCAGAAACCGGGAAACTTGGCCAGGCCCTGTGTATTAAGCCCTTTACCAGCAGATCTGCTGAGCATGTTCTACTATGGTCAAGGTTTTCCCTAGAAAAGACAAGGGCCTTCCAGCTCCACAGAGAAGCAAACAAGCAGAGCAAAGGTCAGCCTCTGGGAAAGTTTGGACAGGGCTCAAGGGAAACGTATGCTCAATTTCAGCGTCCAGCATGACTCAGGAAGAAGAAAGAGGCTGCGAGGGCGGGTAGCAAGAGGGTACTAGGCTTTGCCTGGAGAAAACGGCCCTGGGACCGCCCTGGGTGGGGAGGAGAAAAGCGCCTTTTGCACGTAAGCATTTTGGTTACTTTGGCATTTTGGTTTTCATCCAGCATTTAAGTGGCTGCTCACGGAAACATCATTCTTTCTTTGTTAAGGTGAGGAAAGTTAACTGAGGTTCGGAAAGGAGAAGTCACTTGTCCAAGGTCACAGAGTCGGTTACAGAACCGGGACCAGGGGCCAGGTCGCCTGCATCGAGAGCCAGATGCTTAGGTGGAGAGGGGACCGGGGACCCACGACCTGGAGCGAAAGGGATTTGGGCAGGGGACCACAAGAAGGGTGGGTGGGGGGAAGGGCGGCTCTGCGCAAGCGCAGGGAGCCTTCCGTAGAGGAGGAGGCCTCTGGTCCGTTACCCTCCGATATACTCCAAGAAGGGTGAAAGGCCCCAAGGCCGCAGGGGAGCGGGATCCCATCTGGGAAGCACGTTCTCGGAGCCCCCACAGTGTCTCCGCGCCTGTGCCCCGCCGCCAGCCACTCACCGAAGTCCGGAGCAACCTTCCCGCCACGGCCGCCATCTTCAGGGTGCACGGCACCCACGGGGCAGACGGAGAAGCAGAGGAGGCGGGGTCTACAGGGAGGGCGGGGCCAGGGGCGGGGTCTAGGTAGGCGGGGGCGGGGCCCGGCCGGAGCCGCGGCGAGGAAGAGCTGCATCCTCCTAGACTTCTGCGTATCCTCCGCGTGTAAACGTCCCTGTGGTCGGGTCCCTTGACCCAATTCATACGGGGCTAATTCCTGTTAAAGCTTCTAAGTAGCTGCATGCTTGGGAAAGCGACACTTTATTTCTATTTGTCGCCCCAACCTAAAAAGGTCTAATCCAGGTGGGAAGATAGATATTTCCATATTTGCTACTTTTTGTGAACGTGTGGATTACCGTTTCTGTAAAAGAATCCCTTTCCTATTTCCGCCAGAGGGAGGTGTAGCCTTGTGGCTTCTGGATGAAATGGAATTAATTATTAATGCAGGGACTTCCCTGGCGGTCCAGTGGTTAAGACTCTGAGCTCCCAATGCAAGGGGCGCAGGTTGTGATCCCTGGTCGGAGAACTAACATCTAGCATGCTGCATGGCGTGGCCAAAAAAAAAAAAAAAAAAATTATTAATGCAGTTTTAGTCCGTTAATAAGATGAGTGGGTCAGACACATCAAGGTTTGTGTTGTCCTCGAAACCTTTAGGATGATGCATGGGCTTCCATTTTGGCTTCTTTTGCCAAAATTGGGAGAATTAGGACATATCTAAAATTTGTTTTCTGTTGATTAGTAAAGCCAAGTTCTCAGTGGTGAGCAGGGTACTTTGAAGCAAATTCATCAAACATGATAAAAATCATACAGTGGCCCTACAGTAAGTGTGATAAAATGTAGATTCTAAGTGAGTATTTTTCAAACACCAGGCCTGTTACCTGAAAAACCAGGTTCGCCTCTTGTTGGGTGTGGAGCCAAAAGACACAACCCAGGCAAAATGCGGAGGAGGAAGGATTTATTACTTGCAGCAAGTAAGGAGAACACCAGGGATCTTTCCCAAAGCAGTATCTCCTCAAACAGGAAAACTGGGGAAGTTTTAAGCTAAGGGTACATGCATATTCATGAAGGGGCTTGGGTGGTAGAAAGAGTCCAAGTTTTTTTTAAAATTAATTTATTTTTTATATTTATTTTTGGCTGTGTTGGGTCTTCGTTGCTGCATGCGGGCTTTTCTCTAGTTGAGGCAAGCAGGGGCTACTCTTCATCGCGGTGCACAGGCTTCTCATTGCAGTGGCTTCTCTTATTGCGGAGCATGGGCTGTAAGCATGTGGGCTTCAGTAGTTGTGGCACACGGGCTCAGTAGTTGTGGCTCGTGGGCTCTAGAGTGCAGGCTCAGTAGTTGAGGCACATGGGCTTAGTTGCTCCGCGGCACGTGGGATCTTCCCGGACCAAGGATCAAACCTGTGTCTCCTGCATTGGCAGGTGGATTCTTAACCACTGCGCCACCAGGGAAGTCCCCAAGTCCAAGCTTTAAGTTCCAGTTGATCTGGTGGTTGAACGCTTCAGGCCAACCTTAAACATTGAAACAGACCTGGAAGTCTTTACAACTGATGTATTATCTTTGCTATAGTTTCTTCTCTTGCCTGATCAAGTAATTTGTTTTTGCATGCTTCTGTTCCCTTTAGATCATTAATTACTGAGACCTGTTCAAGGGCAAGTTCTGTGGCCAGGCTTAGATCACAAAATAGGTTAGGCCAAAAATGGCTTCTGTTAGGTCAAGAAAGCCATGCCTGGTTCTCTTTCTCCAAGGACCCCCCACCTTATCTACTTACAGGCCCAAGACAGCAGCCCAATTCCCAGATCTTTTGGCCACTGGAGAGGACGTTTCACTGCTTATCGCTTCTTTTCTAAACAGAAAGCTGAAGCAATTGCATGTGGTTCAACAGCTTGCCTCAAGTCACACAGGGATTCATTGGCAAGGGGACAATTAGAACTGAGAACTCTTCATTGGACACGTTGGTCTGCTGATATCTGTCTAAAGCTTATCTCCCTTGTCCTAAAAGGAATGAAATAACCTAGAATCTCAGGCCCAGAAGGAATTTCATACCTGAGCCTTTCAAGCCTGTTCAGAATTGCAAAGTGAGTGGCCTTCAGCTAAATCTCAGGCTACAGCCAAGGACTTCCCCTGGGAGGATAAGCAGAGTCCTCCACTTGTTCATTCCAAGAACAGATCATCTTAATTAGTATTTGTACTTGAGCACTGTTCTGCTAGGCCTTTCCTGACTACCTCCCCCATGGGTCTGGGTTAGAGAAACCTTGCAGGTACCTAGAAAGCTTTTCTCATTCTCATTTCTCACGTTTTTCTCATTCTCATTGCTCTTGCCACATCACATTGGAATTTTCTATAGTCTTCTCTAGATCTTAACCATACTGTGAGCTTCATGAGGGTAGAGCTCATGTCTTACTCAGCTCTGTGGTCCCCATGGCTAGGCTAGTGCCTGGCTCATAGCAACTGCTCAGAAAAATGTGTCAAATGAATGAATAAGCAGTGGCTGACATGGTGGCCAAAATGTTCTTTCCACATTCATTCTGGAAAAGACATCTCTTTATTCAGTTTTCTCTAGCTGTCACAACAAGGACACGGATTGTTCCCCTGAAGAAAAAAGACAAACTGAACTTGTCCTCATTACCAAAAGGGTAGAAAATAACTGAAATTCTTGCTTTTGAGTTTGGGAGAAGAATTTTTGGACCTAGTTGAGGGAAAGGCAAATGAAAAGATATATGCTACTTTTTATGATGATTAAGAAAATACCTCCCTGGAACCACAAGTTAATATTCTAGTAACCAGGGCTACAATTAGAGATGACAAACATTACTCTGGGTTTTGCTGAGTTCTTCCTCTTTCCACGGCAAAAAGCATTCATTTTTTTCCCCTTCTTTTCCCATTGACAAGGGCCCCTGGGTTCAGGGAAGATGCAGTCTCAACACTGAGCCATGTCTGCTAGCAAAGGCCTCTCCTGAGAATATTATCCCCCGGATTCCCACTGCATGGCCTCGTGCTGCTCCACGGTGAGCTCCTCAAGGGCAGGCAGCGGAGTAGCAGGTGGAGTCGACTTGTCCTCAGTTCAAAACCCCATGGGGAGGGCTTCCCTGGTGGCGCAGTGGTTGAGAGTCCGCCTGCCGATGCAGGGGACACGGGTTCGTGCCCCGGTCCGGGAAGATCCCACATAACGTGGAGCAGCTGGGCCCGTGAGCCATGGCCGCTAAGCCTGTGCGTCCGGAGCCTGTGCTCCACAACGGGAGAAGCCACAACAGTGAGAGGCCCGTGCACCAAAAAAAAAACAACAAAAAACCCCATGGGGAATTCCCTGGCCGTCCAGTGGTTAGGACTCTGTGGGTTCGATCCCTGGTCAGGGAACTAAGATCCTGCAAGCCACGTGATGTAGCCAAAAAAAAAAAAAAAAAAAAACAAACCCCACAGACCCACAGATTGTTTCACCTTCCCAAGTCTGAGAGTCTCCATGCAGGAACACTCACCTCACAGGCTTCTTGTGAAGCTTTTTGTGAGGCTGGGTTGGGAGGGCCTGCCCACTGTAGGCCCCTGGTCACTTCATGTTCACTCACAGGGCAGCTCCCTTCCTGCCACCCCGACACACCTCGGCTTCCTTCTGAGCCTTTCCCCTCCTGTCTTTATTGCCTATTCCCCGCCTATTCCCTCTCCCCCTGCTCTTTATTCAGTAGATCATATTTTTTAGAGCAGTTGCAGGTTCACAGCAAAATTTAGTGAAAGGACAGGAGACTTCCCGTTTCCTCCCTGTCCCCGCTCCTGCACGGCCTCTCCCATATCTACATCCCACACCACGGTGATGCATTTGTTATAGTCCATGAACCTACATTGATGATGTCATTGTCATCCTTAGTTTACATTAGGGTTCACTCTGGTGTTGTACATCCGACAAGCCTGGACAAATGTGGTGACGTGTAGCCACTACTATAGCATCATACAGAATAGTCCACTGCCCTAAAAATCCCCTGTGCCCCCCCAGTCATCCCTCCCTCCCCATACCCTTGGCTACCTATCCCCTTCTTAGAGCTGTGTCTCCCGTTCAGCCTGCCAACATCCCCACTCAGATAGCTCTTACTCAGCCCAGACTTACTAAACACAAGACCAAACTCTTGCTTTCTCTCCTCAAACCTATGCCTCACGGCGCCCTCCCCACCATCCCAGCCGACCAGCACTCAAAGGATACACGGTCTTCTCTCCACCTCCACTGCCACCACCTCAGCCCAGGCCACTGTCATTTCTCCCCTGGAATTTTCACAGCTTCTTAGGGCCTCTTGGTGATCAAAAAGGCTTAGGTCACTTCCATGATGTGAGGTCTATTTTAAAAGGGAAAGAAAACCCAACACAAAGTCCACACAATTCTGTCCCATGTCTCTGTGTCCCTCAGGCCCTGCTACTTCTTTGGACTCCGCAGATTCCCAACTGCCCTTACCTGCATCTCTGTGTTGAGGCCTTTCAGAACTGGGGAAGGCCGGACCACCCTTCCCTATGGAAAGACAGAAATTTAGGAGAATTAACCCCTGCCCAGCAGCCCTCACAGTGGCCAGGTGGAGAGAGTTGGTGTAAAAATAGCCCAGCTCCCCTGCTCCTGGGTAGACAAGCTGAGGTGCGTTCCCAGAGTTTCCACAGGGATTAAGCTGGTCACCCATGGCGGTTTCTTAACACACCTTTACTGGCTGCTTTCCTGTATGACTTCCCCCACCTCTCCTGCACTTTCGGCACCTCCCAGACAAGCTCCTTGCATTGAATCCCAGTGTCAAGGTCTAGGAGAACCCAAACTCAGACACAGCACTACAAAAACTGTAATACAGAATGCTATCCACAGGCTGATTACAGGATTTGGGTAGAAATATTTATTCGTAATTCACTCCACGCGTGGCCCGTAGAACTCTATTTGAAGACGTTGCAAAAGTACAGGCTCGAGGCCCACCCCTTTACGCCTGGTCTGCCTGCTTCCCCTCCCCCTCCCGTGATGGGCCCTGTGGCTTCCTACCTAGTCTCTCTGCTTTCACCGCCTCCTTCCAATTCATCCTCAGCAGCAGCCGTGGTTCTTCTTCAAACCCCAACCAGGTCATTTCATCTCCTACATAAAACTCTTCAGTAGCTTCCCGTTTCATTAGAGTAAAACCCCAATTCATAGAGGGCCCTAGACAGTCTGTGCCCCTGCCTCCTCCCAGACCACTCATCTGGGGCCCATCCCACCCCATTCCTGCTCCAGCCACGCTGGTTTACTGCTCCTTCCCCAACACCCAGTGCGCACCTTGGCACCTGCCGTGCTCTTTGACTGGACTGCTCTCCGCTCAGGTCTGGCTACCTCCTCCTCCCTACTTAGGTCATGGCTTAGCTGTGGTCCTCACCAAGAGGACTCCCCTAATGACCTTGTCTCTTATTACCGGCTTGGCCCTTGTCTGTTTCCTTTGATTGGAAATTACAATTACTTTGTCTGTTTACTGGGTATTTTTTGGGTTCCCTCCCAAGATAAAAGCCCCAATAGGGCAAGGACCATGCCCATCTTGCTCACTGTTGCATGCCCAGACCCCAGCACCGTGCCTGGCACATGACAGGCTCCTGGCCAATTTAGATGAATCTGGTTGAAGATCTAAAAACTCAGCACGTGCAGCCACTTCTGATTATACATCCTCCCAGCCCAGCCGACACCTCCTTTCCCTGAATGCCCTTGACAGTTATCATCAACATAATTCTCTTGGCGATCAATCCTCTGTGTTTTATCACAAGCCTTCTACTGTTACCTTGAACTGTTACTTGACTAATGTTTCCTTTCTTCATCATTTCTGGTGGCTCTCCTGGTTTGCAGCTTGAATAACTGGCTAATTCACTTTCTAAAAGCCCCTCAAGGGCTTCCCTGGTGGCGCAGTGGTTAAGAATCCTCCTGCCAATGCAGGGGACAGGGGTTCGAGCCCTGGTCCGGGAAGATCTCACATGCCGCGGAGCAACTAAGCCCACGTGCTGCAACTACTGAAGCCCGCGCGCCTAGAGCCCGTGCTCCACAACAAAAGAAGCCACCGCAATCAGAAGCCCGCGCACCACAACAAAGAGTAGCCCCTGCTCGCCGCAACTATAGAAAGCCCGCACGCAGCAACGAAGACCCAACACGACCAAAATAAATAAATAAATAAAATTAATAAAGAAAAAAATTTTCGAAAAAATAAGATAAATGAATAAATAAAAGCCCCTCAATACTTGAGGGTATATTTTCTAATAATAAGGGCATTCTCTTATACAATAACCATATTACAACGATCAAAATCAGGGGTGTTGGGCTTCCCTGGTGGAGCAGTGGTTGAGAATCTGCCTGCCAGTATGGTGGACACGGGCTCGAGCCCTGGTCCAGGGAGATCCCGCATGCTGCAGAGCATCTAGGCCCATGCGCGACGACTACTGAGCCTGCACTCTAGAGCCTGCGAGCCACAACTACTGGGCCCACATGCCACAACTACTGAAGCCCACGTGCCTAGAGCCCCGTGCTCTGCAACGGAAGAGGCCACCGCAATGAGAAGCCCGCGCACTGCAATGAGGAGTAACCCCACTCGCCGCAACTAGAGAAGGCCAGCAACGAAGAACCAGAGCAGCCAAAAGTAAAAACAAAAGAAAAAAAAGAAAAAATCATCACATCACATTTAGTTATCTTGTTTTTTTAGCCTCCTTTAGGCTGGAATAGTTCCTCAGTCTTTCTTGATCTTCCTTGACCTTCACCGTTTTAAGAGACACTGGCTAGTTCTTTTGTAGAATGTCCCTCAGTTCACTTGTTTGATATTTCCTCATCATTCAAGTCAGGTTAAACATTTTTGACAGGAAGACCACTGAAGTGTTGATCCATAATTTACTTAACCAAACTGATATTGTTGGAGATTTGTGTTGTTTCAAAATTTTCTTCATATTATAACTAATATGATCTTTATATATCATTGTAGCCAAATCTTTGCACACATTCTTACTTATTTCTTTAGAGTATATTTCTGGAAGTGGAACTGCTTTAAGGGTCGTGGTGTGTTTATAATTTTTGTTACGTGTTGCCAAATTGCCTTCTGGATGGGCTGTGCCAGTTTACACTCCCTCCACAATGAGTGAAAGTGGCAGTTTCTAGGACATTTTGCCAACACTGAATCCAAACAGTTTAAAGCATCCTTCCTGCAGCAGTCTGTGCTTCTCACGTTGATCTATCTTCTACTCCAGTTTCTTGCATACGACTGGTTGGTGCAAAGCACCTAGAAGCTGTTTAAAGGTAGGGCTTGTGTGCCTTACTCATCTTTGTGGTCTTGTTCATCCCATGGTGCCTAACTATGCTTCCTACTTAACAGTGGATCAATAAATGTCAAAGGAAGGAAGTAACAAATGATAATTTTGACACCTTATATGATTGTTAGATTCTGCTCTGACATGTTGGGTTACTAAAAATGTCATTAACATTAGCATCTCAGAGTCCAACAACCAGAGTCCCCACTAGCCTAGATTAGAAAGCAGTCCAGCTTTTTACCAGTCCCTATTCCCAGGACCTCTTGGGAGCCCCAAAGAATCTTTACATCTTGTCCATTTTGACCCCAGGTGTGCTCTTCACCTCATGTACCAGCACTGCAACAACTGCTCTGGGTTTCTCAGCTCCCCTCTTGCCCTTGCTCCAGAAGCTCCTCTGGGCTGCTGCCGGTCTTCCTGTACATACTTCTGGGTCCCAGGGTGGTCACATGCCTTTTTCTCAATTCCTGGTTGCCAGCAGAGATGAGCGATCATTTTAAATTGAATGCTTGGGGATAACAGATGGGAATTACAATGCAGACAAGGCAAACATAAAGCAGGGTGTGAGCTATCCTGTTCATACACTCTGTCACCTTCCCAGCTCCTTAGGCACCCCTGAGGGACGATTTTCTCCTTTGCAATATCCCTTCTTCCCCCATGTTTCAGGGATCTGCTCACTTGGGAGAGTATCATATGGAGCACCCTTGATCTTGCCTCTTTTTTCCATGCCAGCCCTCCCCCACCCTCACCTTGGCTTCTCCCAGAAAGAATCCCCAGTGATCAGCCTCCCCTGGTGAAGACATCTTTTTAGAATATGCAGCACAGTTCAACTCCTCTGTATTCCCATTCCAGAGTGGGAAGTGGCTTGATTTTCAAAATAAATAAAAGCCGCTGAAAGTGTTTTCCCAAAATAAAAGAGCCTTCTTCCCTTTCAGATGAATTTTCCCTCCACCTCTACCACAACCACAACAAAACACTGTTTGCCTAAATAGTCTGTGACTGCCTTTAGTCACCATCATTTCAGAAATATCGGTGCCACGTCATGAAGCATGGAACATTTACACACAACCTCACCGGTTTCAAAGCATTATTATGGGCTCCAATTCCCTGCTGTGTTATGGCTACTTAGGGGAGGGGCTCCAAGTCTTGTGCAAGCAGAAGCTGCTTTTAATTTCCCCAAGGGTTTGGAATGCTGGGGGCCAGAGAGGGAGAGGTTGAGTAGAGGTGGGACAAGAGGTTGTGCTGAAAATAAAGATGCTTTTGTTTTTGTCTCGTCTCTGGTCTTCCCCAAATGGGAAACTGACGTCTCAGAGTGGAGGGAGGATGAGAGGGGTAGTGGAGGGGAGCAGTGGAGCAGCCCCTCCAGGCCAGCAGGGTAGTGAAGCTCCCAATCTGCAATTTCCTAACCGGGAGTGCTTATCACGGCTCAAAGCCTCTTTCCTTCAGAGGAGTCACACTCCACCCCGACAGGAGACAGCCTGCCTGTTGCCCACCACCCCTTGTAATTTTGTTCAGCACGCCAATGTTCTGGTCCTCTCTTTGTTAATTTCTTCCTCCTCTCCTCTGCTGCTCCCTCTGTCCATTCAACTGTTCTCTGGACTCTTGGTCTCCTGCCAATATCCTCTCTTTCCTGCAAGATCAGTGCACATGGTAAAAATGCTGCAACTTTCCTATCATTCTAGAAGATCATGCAGTAGAATGGAAACAACGCTGCACGTAGAACCAGGGACTGGTCTTGGAGTCCCAATCCTACAACTTTCTGGTTATGCATCCTTTATTTCAACAGCCTTTTATATCTCTTTAATTTCCTTGTTTATAAAGTTGGAATTATAATACCTACCTACTCGTTAGGTAGGTGAAAGCACTTTGTAAACTGTAATTTGTTGTTTAGCATATTAATATTATTAATCACTAGGTCTAATCCAAGTATTCCTCAACTATTACTTGAATTTAAAAATTATATTTTTATTGAGATAAAATTAACACAACATAAAATTAACCATTTTAAAGGGAATGGGTCAGTGACATTTAGGACATTCACAATGTTGGGGAACTACCGCCTTTAGTTCCAAAACATTTTCATCACCCCAAAATAAACCCCCAGACCCATTAAGCAGTTCCTCCCCCATTCACCCTATCCCAGCCCTTGATAACCAATCTATGTTCCTGTGTCTATGAATTATGAATATTTCATATAAATGGAATCACAAAACATTTGTCCTTTTATGTCTGGCTCCTTTCACTTAGGAAAATGTTTTCAAGGTTCATCTACTTTGTAACATGTATCACTATTTCACTCCTTTTTGTGGCTGAATAATATTCCATTGTATGGATACACCGCAATTTGCTTATCCATTAATCTGTTAATGGACATCTGAATTGTTTCCACCTTTTTTTTTGACCTTGAGGCATGCGAGATCTTAGTTCCCCGACAGGGGTCGAACCCGTGCCCCCTGCAGTGGAAGCACAGAGTCTTAACCACTGGACTGCCAGGGAAGTCCCCTGTTTCCACCCTTTGACTGTTGTGATAGTGCTGTTACGAACGTTTGTGTACAAGTTTTCAGTTCTTGGGGTATATACCTATGAGTGGAATTGCTGGATCATGTGTTAATTCTGTTTAACTTTTTCAGGAACTCAGTTTTTTGTTTTTTGCTTTTTAGGAAAGAAAAAAAGAACATTAAAAAAATCAGGAGTGGGGCTTCCCTGGTGGTGCAGTGGTTGAGAATCCACCTGCCAATGCAGGGGTCACGGGTTTGATCCCTGGTCCGGGAAGATCCCACATGCCGTGGAGCAACTGAGCCCATGCGCCACAACTGCTGAGCCTCTGCTCTAGAGTCCGTGAGCTGCAACTACTGAAGCCCGCGCGCCTAGAGCCCGTGCTCCACAACAAGAGAAGCCACCGCAATGAGAAGCCCGCGCACTGCAATGAAGAGTAGCCTCCGCTCGCCACAACTAGAGAAAGCCCGCGCGCAGCAATGAAGACCCAACACAGCCAAAAATAAATAAATAAAATAAATAATAAAAAAATAAAGTTAATCTATGTAATTATGTATGTACCAGTACTTTACTCCTTTAAAAAAAAATCAGGAGTGATGGAACTGTTCTATATTTTGGCTGTGTTGGTGTTACACAAGTATATGCATTTGTCTAAATTCAAGAACTAAACACCAAAAAGAGTGAATTTTATTTTACCGTATGTAAATTTAAAAGGTAGATGACAAAAGGAAAAAAGATACTCATCAACTTAAAAAAAAATCATCTCCTTGTTATGGCAAAAGATTGGTAATAATAAAAAATGTTCATCAGTGAACAACTGGTTAAAGGAGCTACAGTCCAGCCATTTAATGGAATGAATATCCTGAGTCCTTAATGAAAACAAGCGAACGGGCTTCCCTGGTGGTGCAGTGGTTGAGTCCGCCTGCCGATGCAGGGGACACGGGTTCGTGCCCCGGTCCGGGAGGATCCCACATGCCGCAAGGCGGCTGGGCCCATGAGCCATGGCCGCTGGGCCTGCGTGTCCGGAGCCTGTGCTCCGCAACGGGAGAGGCCTCAACGGTGAGAGGCCCGCGTACCGCAAAAAAACCCCAAAAAAACAAAAAAAACAAGCGAACCGTCCTCCCTGCCCCGCCCCCCCAAAACACAGAGAGGCCAGATTCAGCCTGGACAGGAGGGAATTCTTTGGAATCCCAGATGGATCCTGGAGCACATGAGGGTTGTGGAGCTTGAGATACAAGTAATAGAAACGTTCTATGACCCAATAACCACTTCATGAGCAGAATTCCCTTTGCAGCGCGTGGGGACTGTTTGCGTTGCATTGAGTGGCCTAGCACACTCATGGCCTCATTTTAGCCCATAAATGTGGAACCTGAGGCTTACTTTTTCCGTGTGGGGGCTGGCTGCAGCTCTCCAGAGTTCATGCTAGATGGCATCCTCTCTCTATGGAGGAGACGATGACAGCTAAGCGGAATGAGTGCTCCAAACTGTCAGGTTCCCGCCTAAGCTCATTTCTACGGCAGGGAACCCACGCCTTTGCTCCTACAGGAGGAGATTAAGCTGCTCCAAATTAGATACTATATTATATTTTATGTAATTGTCAAAAAAGTGATCTGGGGACCTCCCTGGTGGTCCAGTGGTTAAGGCTCCATGCTCCCAATGCAGGGGGCCTGGGTTCGATTCCTAGTTAGGGAACTAAGATCCCACCCACCGCAACTAAGCCCTCGCACTGCAACTAGAGAAGCACACTTGCTGCAATAAAGAGCCCGCAATGAAGACTCAATGCAGCCAAAATAAATTTTTTAAAAAAGTATATATTAAAAAAAAGATCTGCGCAAAGCATTACATTTTTTAAACTCCGAGTGTTCGTTAGATTCCATTTATCATACAACTGACTAGCTAAGACTTCAAGGAAGGAGCAAGTATGCCCTCCTTTTATTGGGTCAATTAAATATTCACCTACCCACAGTGGCCTATCTTAGGACAGTAGAAGCTTCATATTAAGGTCTCAAAGATAATTAGTCTCAGGGTCTCTGGAGCAAGAGAAAGTTTGTTATTGCAGCATTAATGTCGAAATTGCTGGAGCCCTCTCACCTGTAAGTCATCTGCTTTTAAAGGCTCCTAACATTGCATTTAACTCAGCTCACCTCCTTTTTCTCTTTAAGAAGCAATTCTACCTTTGTTGTCAAGATTTTATCCACATTTTCACTGTAGGCTACCCCGCTCAAACAAATGAACCTGGCTTCGGTCATGTCATTGCCTGACAGATGCTAGTCATATAAAGACCATCAGTGATGGCTTGGATTCTTTGCTTATCCATATTAACAGAAAATCATTGGCTTTTAAGTAGATTACTAGATAAGAGTCTGGTTTTCCTCCTCCCACTCTGAATTAATTTGTATGCTTTTGTTGTGTAATTTCCTTACCAATTTGAGCATTTTTCCACCATCTAAATCTATCTGATTGCTTGGCACTGAACCAAACAAAAATACCCAGCTCTCCACCTGTCATTTTGGGGGTAAATAGCTTGTGTTCTATTCAAGTCTGAAAAGTGAGTTGAAATTTGTCTGCTTAGTTTTCCTTAAAATTGTGTGATTGGCTTAACTACTGGGCTGATTGCAGGAGACAGCTGGATTTGAGGATGGAGGTACAGTCAGACGGATGGAATCATTCCAGGGACTGAGTGTCATGGCTTTCTAAGATGTTGACCTCTGATACCAGGAGGCCAGTCTCCCCTACTTTTCCCTTTTAATCTCTGATCTGGCAGTGATGTAGGAATTTTGATAGTTAACTAGTACAGAATAACTAGCACCCCAGAGGCCTAGGTGGGGCTGTGTCATGGCGTATGTGCTCTGAGTCAGCAAACATTGCCAAAACCTGTGCATAAGGTACTTACTAGGTTCTACAGCGAATGGAATCAAAAGATGAAAAAGGCACATTTCAGGCCTTTGAGTAGGGAAGGCAGACACTTACCTAAAAAACTAGCCTTGCCATCCACTTATCAACTGACCTAATTCTCCCAGGCTCAGTTTCCTTTCCATGCAGTGGAGGCAACAACTTTGTAACAACTCAGGGCCCAAGTAAGTCTACTGTGGGGACCCTCCTAACAGAACATAGCACCAGGAAAGAGGCCTTTCCTTCTCACTAAAGAAGATCATGTTAAACTGCTATAGTGTCAGGAGCACAGAGGTCACGTGTGGCTGGAATCTTTTTTCTGAACTTGCAGCTGAGAGCCCCACTGATGACCCTGTAAAGTCTTGTTACCAAGCTGGGCGTTTAGATGTCTATAGATCATAATTATCTGGGTGAAGCCTCCCAGCAGACTTATTACGATCAGCCAGTTTATCTTGAAACCAAAGGCTGCTACGGTCCCATGAGTTGCTTGGAGTTTAGTTTTTTCCAAAGTGTGATATTTCTACTACTACTCACATTTCAAAAATGTTTTGGGTTAGGATAATAAAAAAATTTTTTTTAAAGCAACTTGACTTTAAAGAAAAATATTAAGTAAAGAGAAGAAGAGTAGGTGGTCTACAGCATTGCAAAGTTTTTAATGTCAAATTTGGTCACCACTGGGTCCATGGATGAAGGGACTTCTCAGAGGGGAGGGAACATAACAGGAAACCCCGTGCCTCCAATCCCACGGTCAGCTCTCATTTCTCCTCTCCCAGAACCTTCCTAGGTGCCTGAAATCGCTTCCTCTCTGTTTCCAAAGTCCTTTGTGTCTGTGTCCACAGTGGCTCTTATTCCAGTTTATCTCAGTGCTTTTCCTCCCAGTTTGCTTGCTCTCCTAGTGTGAGCTCTCCTGGGAAATCAGCTTTGTATTCCCCGCAGTGCTTGGTACATAAAGGTGAACTTGGAAGATGGAGAGAGGAAGTGGGAGAATGAAAGCACTGTCTCTCCAGCTGTTTCCTGATGATTAGAAAGCTGTGAGGCAAGGAAAGGGATGGAAACTCCAGCTGCAGCACTATTGAAAAAGCCAGTTTGATTATTCAAGCAAAGCAATCCATATTTGGGGACAAAGATAGGTTTGTGACTTTCAGAATAGTTGCTTTCTATTTACAAGAACTCTGACAGAGCAGCTTTATCCACGCAGTACAGGTGCTGACAGAAGAACAAGAAGATACCCTGTTTCTTTGGCATTTCCAGCTCAGCTGACCTTGAGTGGATTGGGAAGTCAGCATCAGTCTATGGCATATTTCCATCCCTCTCGAACTCACCCACCCTCCATTTGGATTTCTCTTCTTCCTCTCAGCCAGCAAGATTCCCAGTTTACCTATTGATATTTAAACCTTCCTGAATCAAACCCGTTTTTCAAGAGGACTGTGAGTCATTAGTGCAGTTCATGGAAAGGAATGAAGCAATAATGGTGGTGTTATGGACTGGAATGGACGCCCCCCACCACCACTTAAGTCTTAATCATTTAGCCAACTGCCTGCTTTGCCTCTTACAGTACAATTTAAATTCACTCTGGCAGCCAAACAGAACAATTGCAACGCAGCTCTGCCAGCCAGCCTGCTAGCCAGAAATTAAGTGCATAGACTCTGAGTCCGACTGCTAGGTTCAAATCTCAGGTCTTCTGCTTATCAGCTGTGTGACCTTAGGCAAGTTATAAAACCTCTCCTAAGCTGGTGACTTTATTTATAAAATGGAGCTGTGTTCTCTACCTCATCTGGATGTTGTGTTTACCGAAATTAATCATAAAGCACTTAGCACAGCACCTGACCCACAGCTGGTATCCAGTAAAGCTAGCCATCATCGTTTCATTCTTGCATTGGAATGTCCTAATTTCTTCATAGAGGCACAGGTACTTGAAGTACAGCTATTTATTTTGTAGGCAGGACATATTGCCTTGTAGCAGAGAGAGTAGTAGATAGACTTTCACTTGCTGAATGACCATGCTGAACCCACTTATTCTCTAAGGGTCTGTTTTGCAACTGTAAAGTGAGGAGGGGGGAAGGAATGGCAGGAATTTTCCAGGATTGCAAACTCAATAGTCTGTAGAGGCCAGATAGGTAAAATCAGTGGTGACTTGGGCTGAGTATAAGACAATGAAGAATGGTGGGGATTACGGTTAATTGTAGAGTTTAGTTACTCGAACTGTGGTCCACGGACCAGCAGGATTGACAGAACCTTGGAGTTGGTTAGAAATAGCTGACTCGCAGGATCCTCCTCAGCCCAAGCAAAACAGAACCTGTATTTTAACAAGATCCCTTAGGTGATCTGTGTGCACATGAAAGCTTGAGAAGGCTGTTGTGGAGCACAAGCCATCTAAAGGCGTTCAATTTTAGTTTTTTTTTTTTTTTGTCAGTCAAATAAGTAAACTTTGGGCTGCATCAGGCCTTAGGCTGCCAGCAAGTGCCAAGGGCCCACCATAGCTGCTGAGCTCTGAGATGCTGCCAGCTCTAGGATTCTCCATCTCTCTAGACTCTTTCATTGTAAGTTAGGGCTCTGGGCAGTTGGATATGCAGCCCAAACCAAGCCCGGGATGCTTAGAATAGTAATTCCTGGAGTGGAAGATGCCTAAGAAATCATCTGCTCAGCTCTCTGCCTTCTGACAGGTAAATTGTTACTGTTCCTCTCCACTTTGCAGACAAGATAAGTGAGGCACAGGGAGACCCACTGATCCAAATCCAGACACTAGAAATGGTGGTGATGGATACATTCCATCAGAAAACGACAATCCTGTGCTGTTAGAATAGGCGACCATCCTGGTTTCCAAGGCCTGGAAAGTCTATTCATTTCTTTATATTCTCCAATGCATAATAATTGTTCTCCGTTTCTCTCGGCACCTCCCTGCCACTTCCTGTCAGCCCTAGGGATGGAAGGTTTCCTCCTTTCGGACGGAGAAGGCCCAGAGCCGGCTTCTGAACGGATATCCGGCAAGCAAGATGCGCATGAGGCAAAGGCCTCATTGTTCCTTGGGGTCAGCCCGCCCCTCCCCCAGATCGGAGGACACTTGTCGCAGACCCTGGGTGTCCCAGGGCCCATTTCCCAGGAGTGGAGCCTTCAGAGGAAGCAAGGGAGCAACGCTGAGTGCAGATCTGGGGTCTGATGTTCTGAGGGTACAGTGGAAAGGCACTAAGAGCTCCAAGATATATAATCCCGGAATTTGAAAACGAATTTCCAACACTGACTGGGTGCTGTTACTTATTAACGTTCCTGACTCCGGCGATTCCGTCTGCATTTTTATTAATCTGAATGAGTCTGGTGGTAATGAGGATCGTTGATTTGCGGGCCCCGCGTGCTGGAAGGCAGGTTATGTGCAAAACCAGCCGCTTCCCACGCCCGGATCCCCAGAGTCTCAGCCGGGCGTCCCGGGCGCAGAGGGGGTCTGGGGGTGGGGCCGTCGTCCGCGTGGACCCGCCGCCGGGCCTCCACCCCGCGGCCGCCGGGGGGCGCTCGGACTGCGCGGCCACCGACGCGGCCGCCAGCGCCGGGTCACTACCGACTCGCAGACCTCTTCGCGCCCTCAGAGGAAACAAAGTACACCTTTGTCAGCCACCGAGCGCGTGTCCGTGTGCTACGGCGCACAGTGGCCGGCCGCCGCGTGCGGGGCCCGCGGGCGCGCCTCGCCGCCTCTGGGCGGCAGCCCCTGCGTGGGCCCGGCGTGCCCCAGAGGAAGCGGGCTGCGGCGCGCGGTCGGGCCGGCCTGACCTCCCACCCCGAGCAGGCCACGAGGGGAGGCCAGAACCCGCACCGACTCCTGCCTGGCCGCGGCGCTTCGCCCGCCGCCGCCGTGGCCTGTGCACTTCTATTTCTGGGTTTTCGGCAGGGCGGGAAGCAGGCGAGCGGGAACCCCAGGCGTGGACGTGCGAGTCCGGGCCCCAGGGTTGGGGGCTTCGGCTCGGCCGAGCCGACTTTGATTCGCCCGCCGCCCCTAGCAGCCCTGGGGCACCCCCGCCTTCACTCAGAGGGCACGTCCCGTAGCGGCTCTTGGACTCTGGTAGCTAAGCGCCAGCCCGGCCCCAGGGCAGGGCGCTGGGAGTACTACAAGTCCCAGCAGGCCCCGCGCCGCGAGCGCCGAAGCGGGAGGCGCGGCCCGGCCTGACGCCTGCGCAGTGCGGCCGCCCGAGCCTGCTAGTACCACACCCCCGGGAGGGACCGAGGGGAGGCAGAAGCATCCGAGGCATTAAAGCATCCGAGGGAGCCCGAGGGGAGGAGAATGGAGTGACAGAGAAACACGGAGGGTGGGGGGTGGGGGGGAGACTGTTGAGGGAGGGGGGAGGGGGGACACAGAGGGAGGAAGAAGCGGCGGCGGCGGCTCCTCTTTGCAGAGGTGGAAACTCCGAGGGATAAGAGCAGGAATAATGCGGTAGGCTAGGCGGGCTGCTCGCTCCCGGCTCCGGCAGCAGCGGCAGCAGCCCGAGCAGCGGCAGCAGCAGCGGCAGCACCTCAGGCGCTGACAGCCCCGCCGGCCGGCTCCCTCGCCGACCGCCGACTGTCAATGGAGCTGGAAAACATCGTGGCCAACACGGTCTTGCTGAAAGCCAGGGAAGGTAAGAGGCAGGGCTGGTGCGAGCCTGGCGCATTCGCCGCGGGCCGGGGTGCCGGTGTCGGGCGGCGTGTGATCTGGGGCTGTGCGTGTGCAGGATGCCCGCAGTGAGTTGGTCGGGAGCAGGACACCTCGGAGAGCTGCTCTGCAAACGTTTCAGGGTTCCTGCCCTTGTGCTCAGGGAATCTGGACTTGGGCAGAGAAGGAGAAACGTGGAGGTTGCAGGGATTAGGATGCTAAATCCCTTAGTTTCCAGCCAGCTCTAACCTTATATATCGTGCCATCTCGGCAGCTGTTGAAAGGTCAGTTGGAAAGGCTTTCATTCAGGAAGAGATGGGTAAACATGCAAATAAAATAGCTTTTCCGAGTCGGCCCGGGATGGTTCTGTGAGTGAATTCGGGGGGGGGGCGGGGGGTAGGGGGGAATTATTAGAAGCCAGTCTTTGCTTGCGCAGGCTGAGTTGATATAGGCTATTGCTGGAAACCTTCCGCTGGGAATGTTTCTTAGGGAAATCCCGTCGTGTGGAAGGAAGCCTTTTAAAGGCAAAGTAAGATGTTGAGGAATTAGCCTGTTCATAGAGTAACGAGAGGATGGCTGTACAACCTAGAAAATAATTAAGGATTTCAGGGGTGGGTTCCCCCCCCCCACTTTTGGGGAGGAGAGGTAAGTGAATTTTTTGGTTTTGGGCTCAATTAAGGAAAGAAAGGTAAGTGTGCCAAGTGTTTAGATGCGTTTTGGATGGAAATCATTAGATTTTTCTGCATTAGGCTGTCAGGAAATATCGTCTAAATGGAGTGGGTAAGAACCTAAGTCGAGACTATAAACACACTTTTTGACTCTTCCTTGAGATGGAAAAAAAAAAAAAAAAGAGAGAAAGTGGCCCAGAAACTTACATGCTTCCTAAAATGATTGCGTGCGTGTAAACATACATATTTGGGAACACCTGGAATTTATGTAACATCTCTTTTGCCAGGATTTGAGCTCTGGGTGCAGCCTTTTTATGAAAGGGGAAGTGGTTTTCCCTTTCGTGGGAGGAGGCTTTATTTGACACCCAAGGTAGTAGGCAGTCTACGTAAGGTCTTGACTTCAGAAGGATACTCGGGGAGCAGCCCACCAAAACGCCTTATTTATTTCTTAATATTTTCATTCACCCACTTTAATGAATGAAGGAAGACTTTCTGGCCAACAATAAAACGATTCATGTTTATCCAGACGGTTCCATCACCTTGTGGCACTGTACACGCTGTATGAGTAGGTGATGCACAGCTCAGCAACTCACGTCGTAATTTCGGTGTCACTTGTCTCTAAAGCAGCAGCCTGGAAGATTTGCTTTGAAAACTCCAGCAGAGTTGAAAATGTGCAGGTCTGTCCCTCCCATTGCTCAGCTTTGGTGTGAACAGACTTTTAAGAGAGGCTGTTACTTGGTGACTTCAGGTTCTAAAGCATGAATGTTTTCTGTTTTCCTAACGGGACATTGTAGCAAATTGGATCAAGGTAGGGGCTGGTGGGCTGTCTCCTGAACGGGGCAGTGAGTCCTGTAGGGGGAAAAGCGGACAAAACAGCCCCCCTCCCCCGCTCCCAGCCTTAGCAGCCGCCACCTAGTGGTGGAATATGGTTGTACATCTCAGGGCTCGGGGGCGGGGAAAGTTTTCACCCTCTCTCCATTCTGAAATTTTTTCCTGGGAAATCATTGGATATGATGGTACTGGAGGCTTCGCAAGTTACACTGGTTTCTCCTGTTGCCTGGGGAATTGGGCTGCCTAGATTTGCTGCTCTACACATTCGTTTGCCTGGAGCTTGCTTTTTTTCTTCTCTCAGCATTTGGTTGCTTCTTTTAAAATGTTTTGCTTGGAGAGGGCAAAGTATTATCAATTTTCTCCCCCAGTTTGATCTCCCCATTTTTTTTTTTTCACCAAAATGAATTCACCACTTGATAATTTTGTCTGTCAGGTTGACAAATTGTTTTTTTTTTTTTTTTTTTTTTAACAAATTGTTTTTTTCAGAGCCTTAGGAAAGAGGGCTACAGTCTGGAGGCTTATATGGAATGACCGAATTACAGTGATTAAAAGTTCCCAAGAATGTGCCTTTCACTTCCTTTTCCTTTTAAAGTCTTTTCAATTTCTCTTTGAGAGTTTGGTAGTCATCTCATGGTGAGAAAATAGGCTCCTGGTGGCGCCTTTGAAATGGAGGGGGCCTTGCCTCTAAGGATACAGAGAAACTGACACGTGAATGAGAAAAATTAATCGCTTACATGGAAACTTCGTTTTGAAATTTGCGTTTCTCCCCCCCTTTCTCTCATATGTCTAAAGAGAATCCATGATTTTAAGTGCTTCCACTTTCTTCTTGCTGGGTCTTTATTAAAGATTTGAGTACATATATTCTAATTAATGTAGAAGCTTTTAGAAATAAAAGCAATTAATTTTTCTCTTCTCGATTCTCATGTAGTTGAAGTCATTCTTTTCAATTAAGTAATTTTCCTAATAATCGTATTACCCAAATATTCAGAAATGAAAGTTCTAGTCAGTTTAGTGAAAGATCTAACATAAAATTTATAGTATCTTTAAAAATCTGAGTTGTTTAGAATGTTTAAAATCACTTCTTGAAGATTCTTGTGAATGGTTATAGATGAGAAATATGATTGGTAAATACGAAATATAATGTAGTTCACTTAACAAAATACACTGTAAACAATTTAAAATTGTTTACTTTCAAGTAAAAGTCACATTTGTCCCAAACAATAGAGAAACAGGCCTTGAAGAAAGACAGACATACTTTGCAAATGCTATGAAGGAATTTGTAGTTGTCCATGTTGGTGGGTAATTTTGGGGCCTATCTTTTGTTATTGTTACGCATTCTTAAAGGCAGATGTCTTCTAAATTCATTGTAAGTTCTTACCATAATAATACATGTATAAAGTGGAAAAATGAATATAGCAATAAGATAGAAAATCTATAAGTGAATTAGAGTAAAAATGATTCATCGTTAGTAATTAGAAAACATAGGAAGGCAGATTGCACCTTTGTGACAGTTGTTTTGAAATAAGATAGAGATCTGGGTTCAAAATTTTAAACTGCCCAAATGTATTTTGTTCTGGTCTCATGAGAAAACATCAACTTGATCACCCTTAGGAACTTCAGCTTACTCTCCTAAAAAGTGGGTGGTTAGGGAAAAAAAGAAAGAAGTTGAGACTGAATTCATGCCAATTTATGGAAATGAGCTAAGTGATTAAGCATTTAATGAAAAGAGACCCAGACTAACTTTATCTGTCTATCTATTTACATTTCAGAATCTCAGAAAATTGGCAAGCGTGCTAGTGCTGAAATAATAGTAGTGAGAAAGAGTGTTTGCAGAGGGCCTTTTGTGTGTTTCCTTTTGGTTTTATTGTTGCAGTAAAGGTTTTTGTGTTTTTGTCATATTCTAGATCTGTTGCCTCACTCCTGAGTGAACGGTGTGGAGCAGAAATTTTGTAAAGGCCCACCTTTCCTTTCTTCACAGGCCAGCAGTAGCCATAGTTGATCAATAAAGACGACAGAGAGGGAGTATTGATCACATTTTCCTGAGCGTGATACTAGCAGGCACTGAGTACAGGAACTGAGAAGTCAAAAACATAATGACTTTGCCCTTGGATGTCAAAAACCAGAATATGCAAGAGCCTTTGACTCAGATATCTCTGGAAATTTGTTGGCCCGGCTCTTCCTGATGATTAAGATTGGGGACCTGGGGAAAGGTGACAGCAGAGGCTGGGGAGGGCTGGAGAGGAGAGGGGACCCGCGTGCAGCCGGCGAGGGGCAGGCTCTGCCCAGACAGACTCAGCATTCCACAGCGGGGCTGAAAGCCCTTGTTGCCCCTCTTCCCTCTTCCCCTTGCACCCTAGTTCACGATGACAGAACCAAAACATCAGTGTATTCCGTTATTAGAACATCGGGATGTCTCTGAAGCCCACAGCCCTCCTACTGCTATCGGCAGGCGTACTTAATCCACCCCGTGGCTTCTCGCTTCAATCTTCCCGCACAGAAGAGCGGCAGCTTTGCATCCTGGGTGCAGGCTGCTCAGCGTGTGTAAAAGCTGCTGGGCCTATTAAGTACAAAGCTGTCATGAAATGAAGCTGCCTTTTACTGTTTCTGAGTTTCTTTTCAGTACTGACAACTTGGAGGTGGAGAAACCAAAAGCAATTGTTTTCAGAGGCCTTGCTTTCCTACAGAAAGATTTCCAGTGATGATTTTACCTAATCTAGCTGCCTGTTTTTAAAACCATCAGATAAATGCCCACAAGACTCTCGTCTTTCGGTAGCTTAGCCACTTCTTGTCAGATTCTACACTCCAAAACGCTTGATTCTTCCAGTCCCCAAACTAATCCTTGTTTAAATTATATCTTCAGCAGCCATAATTCTTTTTTTTTTTTTTTTTTTTTTTGCGTTACGCGGGCCTCTCACTGCTGTGGCCTCTCCTGCTGCGGAGCACAGGCTCCGGACGCGCAGGCTTAGCGGCCATGGCTCACGGGCCCAGCCGCTCTGCGGCATGTGGGATCCTCCTGGACTGGGGCACGAACCTGTGTCCCCTGCATCAGCAGGTGGACTCTCAACCACTGTGCCACCAGGGAATCCCAGCCATAATTCTTGTAGTGGTTTGCCAAATGATACCCTTTGGGTGTGGGCCGAAGACTTTGGTAACATCCAAGTGAATTTCAGGAAAGAGCTCAGTGTAGGACCAAATTCACCTTTACCAAGGGCCATTCAACCCAGACCTGGGAATTTACAGTGTTCTAGTGAAGTGGTTCCAGGACTGCAGGTAATACTTAACGTTAATATTTGTTGCCAGTATATTTGTAGCTCAAGGTAAAGTATTATAGTATCTAGTCATTTTTGAAATAAAAAAGACTTATGGTTACAAAAAGATTTCACTGCAGTAGAGCATGCAATTCAGAGATGAAATTTGAGAAAACAATAGAAAGTGACTTAAAAACAGGTGACACATAGAAAAGGAAATCAGGAATTTCTTCAGTCTTACAACCCCTAGCCCCTACACCTCACTTCAAAATAGAATAGTGAAGATAAAGGGTTTTAAGATGTGATTTTAAATGATTAAAATAGATTATGTGGGCTTAAATAACAGGAGTGATTTCTACTTTGAAACACATCCTATTACATTTCAGTGAAAATTTTTATTTAAAAATATCCTAAACATTGAAAAGATTTTAATCCATAAGTAAAACTTAAAATTTTATCTTTTGGGGGTAAAGACAATATTGTTCCATCTGGTACCATTCAGACACTGGAGGAAACACCCCATTTGGTATAAATTGTGCTGCCTTTTAAAGAGAAAGTAGTTATGTCCTGACTAGACCTTGCCCCCTCCCCCAGTTTCTCATTTTGGGTTAACCATTCTTAAATTGTCTTCTGAGGTTCTTACAAGGGTAAAAATCATTCATTCATTCAGCATTTGATTGTTGAAGGACCCTGTTGGAGGTGACATTTTGGATGTTCAGCTTTGATGAGATGCAGCTGGAGGTGGGTGACGAGATGGAATTGGGCATCATCATTATCTTCTTAGGCTTTTAAACTGATAAATCAGATCTGAGTAGAACCCGATTTTTCCCCCGAAGAGCTGAAGCTGTCTGTTGTGTGACCCGCTTAGCTGGGAACTCTCTGTTGACTCTGCTGTGCCTAGAACTTGAACACTAGCCTGAGGGACCAAAACACGATTTAAGGATAATTCAGAAGTCATACTTGAGGGATAGGCCCGAATCTGGAAGACAACTGCTGATTTTCCAAGATACTGTGTTTTTATGACAGTCAGTTCCTACAAATGGAAACCGCTCAAAACAATAGCAAGAGGACCCTTTGGTTGAGGAATGAGAAGATCCAAGAGGAAAGTGGTGTGCGGAGGTGCCTTCCAGGTGGGACCTTGGTGGTCTTCCTAGGGCAGCAGCCTGGGCAGGGCTGATGGGCTGCAGTTCAGGGGTAAAGATGGTGGAGGCCGCCTTCCTTTCTGGCTTTTTCTTGGAATTGGTTTGAGCATGTCCTCTGGTGGAGCCTGGAATGACCTGAAAGTGTTAAAGGCGTCTGTCTAGTCCTCTAAAGATGTGCTGTCCAACATGGTAGCTACTAGCTGCATGTGGCTATTTACGTTTAAGTTAATTAAAGGGAAACACTCCATTCCTGAAGCCAACCATGTTTCAAGTGCTCACCAGTCACGTGTGGCTAGTGGCTACCCTGTTGGATGGTACAGATGTAGAACATTCCCAGCACTGCAGAAAGTTCACTTGGACAGAGCTTCTCTAGAGTTCTACACCTTGAATTAAATGAGTGTGCTAACCCCATAACTTCTGACATGAAAACTGGGAGAAGGTAAGGGAGGGGAAGGAGGGGGAGAAACAGGAGAGGCTGGGGGGCTGGGGGATCAGGGATTAGGACTGAGTCACTTCAGAGAAAAATGCAGTTCAAGGACAATCATAGACGTTGGTGGTGATAGTAAGCCACCCATATTCCTCCCCCCCCCTCGTTTTTTTTCATATCTTGTTGGGAAATTTGCCTAGATTGAGCAACTGACTGTCCTGATTTAAATTTTTTTTTTTTGCGGTACGCGGGCCCCTCACTGTTGTGGCCTCTTCCGTTGTGGCCCACAGGCTCCGGACACGCAGGCTCAGCGGCCATGGCCGACGGGCCCAGCCGCTCCGCGGCATGTGGGACCCTCCCGTACCGGGGCACGAACCCGCGTCCCCTGCATCGACAGGCAGACTCAACCACTGCGCCACCAGGGAAGCCCCATGATTTAAATTAAGTGCATGGTATAGATGCGCACAGGGCCCCATGTTCCTTCTCGAAACTCCTGAGGTGAGGATATTTTAAAACCATCATTTTATTAATAAAAACAAAGTCGTGTGTACAGTAAATCCGCAGAAAGAAGGAAAAAAAAACAAAGCCTCTTTCTATGGATTTCAAAAAGACAGTCTAAAATGAGCGGGAAGATAGGTAAAACAATTTTAAGGGTTTCCGTTTTCTTTTGAACACACCAGATTGAAAGAAGATCATGGAGAAAGATGTCAAGAACACACTATTCCTGCACCCGGTTTAAAATGATTTCTCTTTAAAAACTGTTTCCTGTGTGATTTGAAACCTTTTAACGATAACCCAGTTAGAACACACTTAGAAAGCAACATGATTATTTGAAACAATGAAACAGTGCGCTGCTGTTCTTTGGGGTCGGAAGCACAGAACTCTGTCTGAAGTTGTGCCAGGGAGTCGACTGGTAACCTCCTCCTGGCAGAAGTCAGCAATAAATTAGGCTCATTTCCATAGGGCCTGTTTTGTCTCTAGGAATTTGTGGTCGGTGGAGTATCAGTATTTTTTTAAAAGGCAATGATGAAATAAACCTTAAAGGAGAACTTCTGGGGCCTGTGCAGAAAGTAAAAGAAACGGAGATAAACAGATAAGAACATTCATAGGTTGAGAAGCGGCAGAGGTCCACGGGACGGCCAGGGCCTGGGCTGCCCCAAGGCTTCTCGGTGGGTCTACTGATCTGTTCTCCACTTTCCAGAATAGAGGTCACCCCTGCTTTTCAGATGAGGAAAAGTGAGAGGAAAGAAAGGGAGTCACTTGTCCAAGGTTACTTGAATTGCAGACTTTTCTAGAGAAGCCCTTCAAAATCCTTTAACGTTCCAAAAGAAATCTTTCCCCTCCCCTGTAATAACATAAGCCCCAAACTCCCACAAAAACCGAAAACCAAAAAACCAAACCCATTTCTCTGGGCGGTATGGTTTCTAAATGTAAATGCCCTGAGGTTGCACTTGTGGAAGAGAAAAAGGGTCTCTGACAGATTTCCTGGGGAAAAGGGGCAAAATGGGAATCTAATTGCCCTCCAGACCCTGACTTCAGCTAAATGCCAGTTTGAGAGCAGTTGGATAAAGTAATTCCTACTAGGCTATGAATGACTACCATAAAGTGAGTCCTCAGAGTGGGTGTTCCCATTTTAAAAGTAGAACTGTTTATCGGCTCGACTGAATCTGTGATTGACGAGGGGGAGACATATACAAACGTGCCTGCACCTGTGCATGTGTGCACACATGGCTGCGATCCGTTCTGAAGCCCCCATCACCTGTGTTCTACCTGCGTTCCCCCCTCCCTGACACATACCAGCACAACCAAAGAGCAAGGTCAGCCTCTTGGCATTCTTCTTCTTCCTGGCAGGGCTTGGGGAGAATCCTGAGTAGCCAAAGAATTGCCCCTGAGGGACAGGGGATTAAACGAGATGGGCGGTGGTAGGGACATGTCAGCGGTGGCAGCCCTGCTCCCTCTCCTTGGCAGAGCCAAGACATGGGCACTGGACAGGCCAGCTCCTGCTGATGTTGGCTTGCCACGTGCAGGTCATGTCTGCCCGAGCTCCCCTTCCTTGGGTGCTTGCTACCCCTTGGGAGATTCTTGCCCCCGTGCAGCTCTGCCTCATGCACCTTAGGTATATGCTCATGTCTCTGCAGCTTGCTTTCTTTTTTTTTTTTTGCGGTACGCGGGCCTCTCACTGTTGTGGCCTCTCCCGTTGCGGAGCACAGGCTCTGGACGCGCAGGCTCAGCGGCCATGGCTCACGGGCCCAGCCACTCCGCGGCATGTGGGAACTTCCTGGACCGGGGCACGAACCCGTGTCCCCTGCATCGGCAGGCGGACTCTCAACCACTGCGCCACCAGGGAAGCCCTCTGCAGCTTTCTTTACTAATAGAAAAGTAGGGGGCTGGGATGGGGGTTACCTACTGGAGTGGTTTCTCGGCCACATCGCAGGGCACAACCCCTCTTCCTCCCAAAGAGAATGTGTGAAGCAGCCTTTTTCCCCAGAAAAGCTCTCTCAGAGTTAACCCTTTCCATGTCGCAAGGGTAACCTTGTGGGTATTTGCATTTAGAAACCAAACCATGCATGCGTGGGTGCATTTTGCATTAACTTAGGAACTTTACTTTTCAAGGATCTTTGGGAGCTGAGAGTCTCTTCCTTGGGGGTTGCTGTCAAACTTGAGACATCCTGCTGGAGAGGAGGCAGCACGAATGAGGGGACAGGGAGTCAAGCCTTTGATCTGCTCCTGCAGAGAAGGTGAAGCTCCAAACTTAACCGCTTCAGGAAGGGAAGTGGGGGGTGAAGGATAGAATGACCCACTACAGGGTGGAGAGAACCCAGCCAGTGTAATTGGTCTGCATATCTGATAAAAGGTCTTATGAAGCCTCATTTGAAAATGGAATTCCATCTTGGCACAGGTCTTAGCACCACTTGTGAAATGGAAACAAGCTGGAGGAGGGTCAACAAATGGGCCATGAAAAACGGCTTTCTGATGGCTGTTGCAGGAATGCAGTCTGCTCCGTCCTAACAGGGTCTGGGCGCTGAGGAACAGCTTGTTAGGATGCTTAGATAACATCCCCCGAGAAGGACCCCAAGCTCTAGGACAGATAGGGGTGGGATGGGGACAAAGAATTGGGCTGCAGGCTTGAATGGCAAAGATGTCTCAAAATCCCACTTTTCTCAAGCCGAGTGCTGTAGTGGGTTGATGCCACTAAGCCTACAGTCACAGATTAGGGAGACTGTCAGTCAGACGCGTGCGTGCCTGGAACGTAGTAGGTGTTCAACAAACCTTGATTTGGGAATGACTGATGTATATCTAAGTTTTGTGGAGGAGGGGGAAGAGCCAAGAAACTAAGGTCCTCAAGAAGTGGCCTTGATGTCTCAGTAGATGGTAAATTAGGAGATGATTCAACACGGTTAAGAAAGATTAACTAAGGGTATAGGGCAAATTGGAAAATGTTTTCCAAATGTTTGTCTTAACTGTGAAAAATGTCTGGCAGACTTCCCCACCCTGACCCCCAAATTGGAAGTGGTTTGTTTTTACTTGTTTTGGAAGAAATAAATGTTTGCATTAGTCCAAACATTCGGGGCAAACAGTTCTCCCCAATTCTGAGGCTCTGTGTGGGTCGGAGATGTTTCATGCTGATAACACTCATACCTTTTTTGGTTAAATTGAAGGTAGCTTAGGACACAATCTTCACATGCTTTTCACATCACTGCTAGAACGAGGCTGAGCAAATGGAAAGAAAATAGGAAGCCAAACACGGATCCTTCCAGATCCAGCAATGGCTGATGACCTGGCATTTGAAGGATAGAATCTTTATAGAAAAATTGCCTGTTTGCTCATGGGCAAAGAGGCTGGATCCAATTAAGACAAGGAAAACGTATGTTAACTCAGAGAAAAAATTTCTAAACAGTCAATCCTGTAATCCTCTCTGAAGAGGAAGGGGTCGACATGACGGGGCTTTATGGATGATGCCAAACCCTGTGCTATATAATAATTAGTAACCACTGGTTATTCTGCCTCACACTCATTCCCCAAACCACTAACCATCGCTTGCGGTGGAATGCACCAGGCCTAGATATTTGCCCCAGATGTCTTCCCATGGATAGTATCCAATTAGAGGACTTTTGAGAATTAAAGCTTAATTCTCTTATAACATAGCAGAATACAAATTAAAGAAGAACAAACCTGATTTCCTCGTCGGTTCAATGGGTGACTAAGGTGAGGGTTAGCCTTCAGGTTCCCTTCAAGGACACGTCTCAGTTTACGTTTTGGTAACTATTGGGTGGCTAATTGTTTTACGTCCTGGTGCCTGGTGCTTTTGCTAGTTTTTTTGGGCAGCTTACAAACATTTCAGGAGTGGCTGTGAGGGGATCGAGGATTTGAGAGGCCTATTCAGAGAAGTGGACCTATGTCTGCTTATAATTTCATTCTTCCACGGTGGGCCTCTGCATTCTAAATGTCTTCCTAAAATATAGAGCTTTGGGGATCCCTGCAAGCAGAATTCCGAGGGCGATAGCCCTAGACTGGCTTCTGCATCTTCCCTAGGGTCGTAAATCCAGTATTTAGTTAGGTCTTCTTATGTGCTAGGCACCATGCTAGGCTCTGAATGGAGGACAGGAAGCAATGGAGCTTCCCTTCTTCATTGTCTTTTTTAATAAAGATATTTTTATTTTTATTTATTTGGCCATGCCTCTCGGCTTGTGGGACTAGCTCCCCGACTAGAGATTGAACCCATGCCCTCGTCATTGAAAGCTCAGTCTTAACCACTGGACCGCCGGGGGATTCCCGCCTTCTTCCTTTTAACAGAATTGTTTAGGAATTATAGAGTCCTTGGTGCCCATGGTTTCATTTGCTCTTTACAGCCCTGTGAGGTATGTTTTGTTCTTCCCCAGTTTATAGATGAAGAATCGAAGGCTCCGAGAGATATTGGGTTGGCCAAAAGGTTCGTTCGGGCTTTTCTGTAACTTCTTACAGAAAAACCAGAAAGAACCTTTTGGCCAACCCAATAAATGCCTTGTCCTGGAGCATCCTGCTAGTTCCACAGCCCGGACCCAGCGCCAAGCCCAGTCTCTACCCTGACATTCTGCTCCATCACGGCTGCTGCCCTCAATAATCTTACCAGCTAGTGGGAACATCAATACTAACGTGCATGAGACATTTGCAAAAGAACCAAGTGTGCCGCTGTGACTCACAATTCAATAGGAGTCATTCTATCTAAATTTGAAGGTTTTCAAACGTTTGCACAGACAATACTTGCTTGCTAAAGAAAATGCAAACAACAGCGCACAACATCAAGAAGAAAGTCAAAATCTCCCTCCTCCCGTGTGCCCCTGCTACCCGTTCCATCCCTCAGAGATAGTTACTGTCAGCATTTAGATGGACATTTTCCCAGATCTCTATGTATGTGCACTCATGAACATACAGATACATTTGACACAAATGGGATCCTAGTATCCACGTACTTCTGCAGCTGTTTTCAGTCAACAATAAGTTGTAGTGCCTTCGTATATCTCTGTTTATAGTTTCCCATGAAACGAAGGTGTGTTAGGAAAAATTGTGAAAGACTTTGTAGATGGAGTGTTGTTGCAGTGGAATGCTGGGTGTTTTCTAGCAGACCCTGAAGGGCTATCGGGCTGTAAACGGGTCTGTGTCTTTGATTGTTTTGGAGTAGCTACATTATTACATTATTAATGTATTTAACCATACATTATTAATGTATTTAAACAAGCCCCTATAGTGGGCCATTTAGGTTTTCCAATTTTTAAGTATATTGTAAACAGTATGGGAATCGTCTACCCATTCTATAACATCTTTATACACTTATTTAAAGACTTAGTCCCCCCGACTCCCCATGGTGGTATCTGCCTAATAGATACCATCCCTCACTCCCCCCCCTTGGGAAGAAGAGTGATGATTTCTGAAATGGAGTTAAGTGATCCTAGGGATGTACAAAGTACATTTTCTTATGAGAAAGAAGCATGATACACGTGAGGACATGTGATACGATATTCTTGAAACCTTTGGTTTAACACCTGCACCTCTGAGTGTTCAGTCATCTTTTCTATGCTATTCAAAGCTTGGATTGGGGAAATCAAGTTCAGTCAAAGACTTTCCTTGGTGATGACTTTATAATTGCCCCTGAGTTTTGCATGTGTGAATCTGGCAGGGAACACAGGCTCAGATAACAGCCCATATTTCTCTCTCTCTCTCTGTTTTGTTTTGTTTTTTGGCTGCACTGTGTGGCTTGCGGGATCTTAGTTCCCGACCAGGGATCGAACACACATGCCCCCTGCAGTGGAAGTGCAGAGCCCTAACCACTGAACCACCAGGGAAGTCCCATATATTCCTCTCTTTTGATCATCACCACAAGCCAGACTTGGAAGCTATTATTATTGTTATTTCAATTTGAGAAAGAAAAATATCAAGCTCAGAGAGGTGATATGATTTTCCAAGGTCACACAGCAAGGACCCACTTCTCCCCCTTCCTCCTCTGGTGCTAACTCACCACATCTTTTCCCATCTGTAAGGACTTCCACATTTGTTTGTATGTTGCATAACTCTAGGGAGTCATCTGAACCTGGAGTTCGGAGTTCATTGTTCAGAGGGAGTAGAGTTATAAATGTATCTTGGGGAAGGGGCACCCTTTCCTAATTCTTTCAGAGGTGCCACATGTGCTGCTGGTGGTTCCACACAGTGTCCTTTGCCTCCTGTCTCTTAGCTGGTATAGCTTTCTCCTCTGTGGAATTCTGGGGGTTTTTCCATGGGTAACTGCTTTGACTGCAGGTTTGCATGTGATTTACCTGGGTGAGGGTTCTGTGAGTCCCACCTTGAGAATCCAGAGCTCAGGTAAAAACAGTACAAAACAAAAAAACCCCTGGCCCTGCCTCCCCACTCTGTATCCCTCTGAGATAAGCTTGGCTCCAGGGCATAGTCCAAGGTCCTGGGTCTTGAATATTTTTGTAACAGTTGGAGAAGAGAGTGGCATTTTCTTCCTGGAAGCGTTTGTGGGTTTTTGGCTCGCCCGGTGGAGACTCACTGTGCCTGGAAGCGCGGGAACGGAGAAAGGCGGCCCCTTGATTGGATGATGAGTCTGCACAGGGCTGTGGGCTCACTGTCATCTCCGGCTGCAGGAAGGAGCTCCACCAACCAGAGCCTGTGCCTTCCTTCCCCAGAAGAGGGGTCTCAGGACCGAAGGAAGCCCACGTGTGCGTGGAGTGCAGGGCCAGAGCAGAAGCAGCCTCTAAAGTAGGACCGGCCCCTCTCTGAGGCAGTTCTGCTCTAATACTGATTCCCAGGCTGCATTAGTTCCCTAGGGCCACTTAGGGCTACAAAGTACCACAAAATGGGCGGCTTAGAACCACAAAAATTTATCGTCTCACAGTTCTGGAGGCCAAAATCAAGTTGTGGGCAGGCCACGCTCCCTGTGAAGGTGCTAGGGAAGGATCTTTTCCAGACCTCTCTCCTAGCTTCTGGTAGCCTCAGGCGTGCCTTGGCTTATAGATGGTTGTCTTCTCTTTATTATGTCTCTTCATGTGCTTTTCCCTCTGTACCTGTCTGTCTCGGGGTCCAAACTTCCCCCTTTTATAAGGACACCAGTCATATTAGATTGAGGCCCACCCTAGCGACCTCATTTTAACTTAATTACCTCTATAAAGACCCTGTTTCCAAATAGGTCACATTCTGAGGGTTATGGCTTCAACATCTTTTTTTTGGTGGGGCAGGGCACAGTGCAACCTGTAACACAAAGCCCTGCCCCTGATGTTCTAAATCAGAAGCTCCTGGGGAGCACCTGAGCATTTGTATTTTAAAAACTCCCCAGGATCAGCCAGGTTGGGGAACCACTGCTCTAAAAGTTTTCTCACTCTCTTCTGAGGTGATCTTGGAGATTCAACTCCAACCTGGCTCCCCAAGCAGTACCGTCTGCAGCTTCCCTAGCAGTAGGTTTCTGCCCCCTGCGCAAATCTTTCTAGTGTAGAGGAACTCATATATATATGAATGATAGGCTTTTTGCTTTACCCACTAAACAGTAAACTCCCCTGAGGGCGGGGACTAGGTTTTTTCTTTCCTGTATCTCCCTGGGCCTCACCAAATGCTAATGGCAAACCCAAGTTTGCAGTCAAGCCCAGGTGTGCCTGGTGCAGTGCTAACCCACCAGGTCCTGGTTCTGCTCTTTAGAGGCATCCAGAAACAATGCAGCACCCTTTGCTGAGGAGGCCCTTCTGATGTTAGAAGACAGCTGTAATGCCCACTGTAGAACTGGCGCCAGAACCCCAGCCTCTAGATTCCCAGGTCTGTGCTTTCACTGTACATCACGTTCGAATAACAGACACATTCAACCAAGGGTCAGAATCTGCTGGCAGATGGGGTGTTGCTTACACCTAGCACAGCTCAAGGAAAAGCTGTTTAATAAATTCCTAGAGGCGGGGTCGAGACACCCACTTTTTTGCTTTTCAAGGTAATATGGTATCTTCTCTTGCTGTTAAGTGCACCAAGCCAAGATGTGCAGTTTCTGTTGAAAGCGCTATTAATGCCTCTAGTGAAAAGGCTGAAGGGAAGGGAGATTGTGCCGCCGACACCCTGGCTGTGTGAGCTTAGACACATTGCTTGACCTCTCTGAGCCTTTCCTCGGCTGTGTAAATGTGTACCTCGGCCCAGGTGATTGCCAGAGCTCTTCTCACCCTTTGGATCTTGAGAATTTGCTGGTGTATATTTCACTGATAGGAATTCATCTGTGGGTACTTCATGATAAGATTCGATGTTAATTTTGAGAGCAGGCATTACATATTAAAATGAAAAGTACCCCAAGGAAAGAATTGGAGCTGGGAGGGGTTGTGTGTATAATAGAAACAAACAGAAAAAGCAGAAAACCCATCACTGCTAGTTTAACTGAAGCCTGCAATCTAAGAAAGGCAAATGCATGATTCTAGTATTTTCTTTAGTGGATCATAGAAAGGCAAATCAAAAATAAAAAATAAACTGTTTGATTGTTCTGCACTGTATTATCTTAATAAACAGTCTTCCTGGAAAGTTTAAAAAGACACAGTGCTCTGTCTGGCCAAAAAATACAATAAGTAAATAGTGTTGAGAAAATAAGAATTTTCCATCTAGACATGAGTGATGGAAACATTTTCATGTGGACTTGGTGACATCCCGCAAGGAGTCAGAGATTGATAGGCATTACCTACTTTCCAGGGCTGTGGTTGGGGACATTGTTGTCACCCGCAGGGAAAGAGGTCAGAGACTCAGACGGGAATGGGCCCTGCCAAGCACTCTTGTGGGTTCCTGGCAAATCCTGACTCACTTCTTCATTCCTCTGCAACGTGCAGTCTAGATGTCTGCCTTATCTCGACTGGTGGCACAGATTTCATAGACTAGGGTGATGCTGAGAGGGTTGGTGGTCCTCTTCTGTGTAAGGTTTCTACAGCTGGAATTGGTACAAGGTGGAGACTGGTAATTTGGGTTCTGTCCTTTGTTGTTAATTTGTCTGACTAGGTCACAAAGCTAGTAACTTAGCCTTTCTGTATCTTTATCATTACATAATGCCCTAATGATTACAGAGACCAAAGAAAGGATATAAATAAAATACAAAGTTCAGATACAGACTCAAGTTTATGCAAAAATTTAGTATATAATAAAGGAAGCATTCGAATCAATGGGTAAAGAACAGCTTACTCAGGAAACGATGTTGAGGTAACTAGCTCACTCGTCATTGGGGAAGGCATGTTAGATTCCAGCGAGACTGGTATTTCCCTCCCCAATTCTGATTCGAAAAATCCTAAGGAATGACTTCCGTTGGCCTGCCTTCATCGCTCTGGAACAATTAACATAGATCATAGGCATCAATTCTTAGACTCTTAGGTTGCAGGCCATTGGGGTGAAGTTGTAAGACCATGGTGGCTCTGGTTGCAGCCAGAGAGGATGGGGGTTTTAAGTGGGGAGGTCATTTCTAGGGGGGGAAAAAAAAAGAGGGTCATGGTCAGACAGGCAGTATGTAGGGATTTGCTATACAAGAAAATATCCTCAATCTCACCAGTAAGCAGAATCTTATATATATGCATAATCTTACATTGGCAAAAATTTTAAACATTGATAATGCCTCTTTAAGGAAGTGTGGGTAAATAAGTTCTTTCAAACATTATACTTCCACTGCTGATAGGAGTGTAAATTAATAAGTCTTTCTTAAGGACAGCTTGGCTATATATATATATATATATATATATGTATGTATATATGTCTCAAAAGGCTTGAAATTGTGTAACCCTTGGTCTTGAAATTCTATTTCTAAAATATTTTTTTAGGAAAAAGGAAAAATCAATGCACAAGTGCTATGCAGGAGGTTGTTGAGTAGACGGTGTTTATAATAGAGAGAAATTGGAAGCAATTTCAATGACCTTCAGTAGAGGCTTGATAAAATGAATTTTGGCGTATTCAAAAAATGGACACATACGTAGCCATGAAGAATTATGGAGATCAATTCTTATTGACATGGAGAGATGATCATAACATAGTGGGTGGAAGTTAGGAAAACCTGGATTTTGTACAGTGAGTGTTCATTATACTTAGAAAAACAAAGACATTTCCATCTGGAGAGGGGGGATGACAATTTGTGCCTTGTAGGGCACAATTTATATTCTTTGATGGGAACATAAAGAAATAAAATCCATAAAAAAACAAAACAAAACATGCCAGGCCCTCTGGGTCTCACCAGGGGTTGTCCTTCTTAGCATTTCACCATGGTAAGTCATAAGATTATTCCCGCCATCTTGCTCAAATGATTCTAGAAATTTTCCCTTGGCCCCATCAGTTGACTGACTAGCTTGATTGAATCTGTGAATAAATGTCTTAGTGCACCTAGAACACTTTTTTGGGTGGGGAATCATCTTTGTCTCGCAAATATGAATTTGATTTTTAGGAAAAGCTTACATTCTTACTGTTGGGTTTGGCGCGTGAGGGCAAGCGGCCCCTCTGGGTGGCAGTTTTGGAGCTGAGGAGGAGGCAAGAGCGGAGAACGGGACTCTTCCCAGTACCCTGGGCAGGGTTGGGGTTTATCTAAATCCCCCCCAGGGTACTTGCTTTGTTAGGCTGGGTTCTTCTGGGTGTGCAGGCCCTTTGTGTTTGCCTCATCAGTAAGGCAACTTGCTTCTTTTATTGTCACATGACAGTTGGTGGGAGGTGAGCACCTGAATTCTTGTGTGACAAGTTGGGGAATTGATGAAGAGACACTGTGACTGTCTGGAATCCTGTAACCAGGGATGTGCCCGGGGCACTGGCATCCTGTCAGCTCTATCTAGTGAACCAATGACCAGCTAATGAGCGGGCATACTTTGGTATGCACACAACTGGAGTCAGTTTCACTGCCATGATTCAAGCACCTCCCAGGTGTGAAAGGCCAGGTGAGGCGCTTTAGGAACGTCAAGATGAAAGAGACTGCTTTGGTCTTCAGGATGTTCCAGTGTAGTTGGGGAAGGACAGATACATGGCCAACTACATTACAAGGTAGACCATAACTACAGAGGTGGTCTCGATGGGGGCGTTCAGTAAACACTTCACAGAGAGTCGGTGTTTGGCTGGACCATGGAGGCTGGTGGCTGAAAGTGTGAAGCCACCATTCACAGAGCCCCTGCCGGGTGCCAGGCTTTGTGAAGGGGGCTTTACAGAGATGTAGTTTTCAATCCAGTGCGTTAGGTGTCATTGTCATTTGCATATGACAAATCTGACAGAAAGGCTACTGTCTGAAGTCTTGCAGCCGGTAAGCATTGTAGCTTGGATCTGACCCTAAAAGCAGTGTTGTGGGAAGAATTCCACCTCATGAGGTTACAGGGTGGAGACGGAGGTTCCTGGCAGTGGGGAGGGTAGAGCTAAATGGTGGTGACCGGGGGGAATAACACCGGGTGGTTGTTTGCCTGGTGCCTGGACTAGCTGCAGGGTAGCAGGGCAGGAAGCCTGGAAGAGTGGACAGTCACGTGGGGAACGAGGAGGTCTCTGAATGCCAGGCTGAGAGGTCTGGAGTTGCATTTGGAGTTACGGAGCTTTTAAACATTAGCATGGGCTAATAGGCTAATGCTGGCTGAGCTGGAAGGCCCTGGATCTGGCAGCAGAGGCTGTGAGGCCAAATGCCCAGTAGTTCTGAGAAATATGTAGGGGCTGACCAGGCTCCTCCCCAAAAGAGGGAATGGGGTGGATAGGCACGGCCTTGGAGGCTGAATCTATAGGACTCGGCACCTGATGGGATATGGAGGTGTGTGGAAGGACAAAACTATTAAGTTTGAACGCAGGCGACATTGCAGAGCAGCTGGGAAGATGGTGCGGGTTCTGGGAAAAGATGCAGGTATGGTTCGGGCCTCACTGAGTGGAGGAATGGCCGGGACGGAGCCTTGAAGTTTGTAGGAGCCTCCAGGCCAGAGGTGAGGTTTGGCGAGGTGCCGACAAGCAGCAGCTTTGAAGAGACATGGGAGCAGGTGGCTCTGTTGTTTTTCTCTGCCCAGCACCCATTCCCTCTTCTGGTAACTGCGCCTCCATTTTTCTCGGGGACCGCTCCTCCCTCATATTCAATCCATGAGGTTGGGTGGTAGTGACTTCTCATTGGCTCTGTTGGTGAGCATGTGACCCAACCCTGGCCAATCAGAGCACTGCTTCTCTCTCTATCTCAGGGACCAGAGATAAGGCTGTGATTCATGGTCCAGAAAGGGCTGCCCTAATGTCGCTGGGGTTGCCGAGCTGGTGGAAGGGAAGCCTGAAGCTGCTGGTGGCTGTTGCCACAGGCTGCTTGAGAATAAAGCCAACCTGAGAGGGAGAGGGAGAGAGAGAGATGGATTCCTCATCACATTTATTTGATGTTGGTCTCCAGCCATCCCGGGAGCCAGATGTCTACCCTAGGCTTCCTGTTTGGGTGACCCATGACTTGACACTAACAGTCAAAGGGTCCTGACTCACTCCGGGTTAGAAGCCATGTCTTTAGGGGATACCTAACCCTAGAAGGCGTGGCCAGAGGGATGGGGCATGTATCAGGAGGACCCTCTGCGTCAAGGAAGGCTGGGTGAACGTTTGTCCCGGGCTTTGCCTGAGCATAGGGGCAGGTGCGTTTGATGTTTGCCACAAACAATACAGTCTCCCACCTGACTGCCCTAATGGGACTCCAGTTGTAGAAAAAAAAAAATCAGGAAATAAGTAAACAAACATGCTGGTCACCATGGAAATGTGAACCCAAGGTGTTAGGAACAATAGCTGTGCGTGAGTCCGGAAGTGGATTTGTCTACACAGACATTGGTTTGATCCCAAATCTGTTTCCTTGTGGGAGCCTGGACATGTCCATAAACTCATTATATAGCCAGCTCTTCCCTGGAGAGGGTAACATCTCTGATAAGCCTTTGTTTTATCATTATTAAAATAGCTATAAACTTAATACAGTGCTCATGCCTGCCAGGGCCCTCCCTGGCAACTGCCTTTTGAGGTAGATACTCTTTTTTTTTTTTTTTTTTTTTTTT